>NC_037638.1:22794237-23094958 GCF_003254395.2 Apis mellifera
ATGATATCAGATGCCACAGTACATAGATTAAATGTTCCCAGAGTCTTATTACCAGTATTTAATGATTTTGCTGTAAATTTTACACTTGAAGTTACTGATGGTGCTTGTTATCAATGGTAATTCCTTTTTTTCACAATTTAAATTTATTTATTGTTATTTTATTGTTTATTTATTTAAAATTTTTACTAAAGAATATTTTTATTATTAAAATAAACAATTTTTATTTTGTTTTAAATAAATTGTAATTTTTAACTCTATTATAATATTATATTTAAAAATAATTTTTTTTTTAACGACAAATCAATATTACGATTAAATTTTATTCAATTAATTTTTATAAATGAAAATGTTAAAAGAACTTATATTTAAAATTAATTTTATCCAATAACAGGTCAACATCACGATTAGATATTATTCAATTAATTCCTATAAATGAAAATGTTGAAAGAACTTGTTCTTCTGCTATATTGATACAAATAATAACAAGAGAATCTACTCGAAACACTGCAATAGTATTGGCTGAAGATGTTAATAATGGTCAATTTTTAAGATGTGATGTTATAGTTGATGCAATTTTTTCTTTAAATCTTGTGACAACTACAAGAGAATTATATATAGAAGAAGCACCAGAAGCATTTGAAGTCCGTGCATATGATGAACAAGGTAAAAATTTTCATTGAAATTTTATCTAAATTATATCTTTAAAATTAAAATCTGAAAATTCAAATAAATTTTTAAAATATGCATATTTTTTTCGTAGGAAATGAATTTACGACTCTTGCTGGAGTAGAATTTCTTTGGAGCATAGATAATGCTGATAAACACATATCAGATTCTAAAATACCAAATGATGTTTTAAGATTTATGACTTATCAAGAATCACAATATGAAACTCCAACAACAGTTGCTGCATTAGATGCAACTGGTAAAAAAGGACATATTGTATTATTAGAAGGAATAAAAACTGGTACAGCAAAGGTATTAATATATTTTATATATTAGTTTACATTAAATATAAAATTTCTTAATTAGAATAATTTTACAAAAAATATTTTATTGTAGGTTTCTGTGAAATTACCTTATTTAGAGTATAAACATGTTCCACCAATAGAAGTTGAATTAATTGTAATAGCTAATTTAATTATCATTCCATCAGATATAACAGTTATGGCATATGACAGTTTTAAATACAAAATAATGCAAGTAAGTATATGTATAATACATATTATATGTAAACATATAATAAGTATTTATTATATGTTTTAAATATTAATATTATTTATTATATATTTATTAATATATTGTAGGCTCGTCAAGGTCGTTTAGAAGAAATAAATTTACCATCTAGCCAGTATTATTTAGAAGCAGAAAATCCTGATATATTAGAAATTGATAATGATCATGATTTTGCATATGCTAAATCTTTAGGACGTACTAAAGTATTTTTACATGATAAAAATGTTCGTGATGAATATCCTGTTATTTTACCATCTGCTACAGTTAATGTGAATGATGTAGCCTATATAACTCTTGCTGTTTTACCCAATAGAAATTGGGGTTTAATACTTGGTCATACTCATGAAATTGTAATTGAATTGTATAATAATAAAGATCATAAATTTCACATTGGAGAAGGAGTTGAAGTATTAACAAAATTAGATGAACATTATTTTGAATCAAAATTAATAACACAAAACGGTACTTATATTATTGGTGTACCTATAATGTGTGGGACAATGACCATTGAAGCTATTCTTTATGGTATAATTGATAAGCACGGTAAAAAAATTTCATTTGCTTCACATCCTACTACAAGAGCTGAGCTTTTAATTCATACTTCAGTTATTGTACAACCTAAAGTACTAGCTGTTCCATGGGATTTTAAAGCTAAATCAAGGTTATTATTTACAATATATTACTTTCTTTCTTCTTATTATTAATAATATTTTTATAAAATTTTATTTTATTACTATAGGTATGATATTGTATTAAAGGCAACTGGAGGGGATGGATCATATGTATGGTCAAGTAAACATCCTTCAATAGCAACAATCTCTCAAAATGGAGGAATGAGAATTTTAGCAGCAGGAGCAACAGAAATAAATGTTGCTATGACAAGAAATCAGTATAATAAGGATACAGCAAAAATATATGTATTACCTCCTTCCAAACTAAAAGTAATTGAATATAACATGGAAATTGCTGTAGAAGAAGTGATTTATCTTCACATTGCATTGTATGGAAAATTAATTAATGGAACAGATTCCAAAGAAATTCCTTTTAATGACTGTCGAGATATTAAATTTGAAACATACATTCCAAATGGTAATTTTATACAAAATGATAGTAAAATCATAGAACCTGTAGGAATTGCATGTGCTGTTATAGCAGTCACTAGTATAGATATTGGAACATCTGAAATAACAGTAGTATATAATGCTAATGGTCAATACTTGACTGATAACATTACTGTATCAGCTTATGAACGTTTAATAGCAATACATCCAAGCAGTAAAGAAAGTTTATTAACAGTGGGTTCATCAAGAAAAATAGTTTTTAAAGGTGGACCTCATCCTTGGTCAAACAAGCCTCAAAGTTATTCACGAAAAATTCAAGTATCTGAAAAAAAAATTGCTGAAGTAATAGAACGTGCAGATTTATCAACTGGATTATATGATATATCTGTCTTTGAAGTAACATGTCGTTCCCTTGGAGAAGTAGATGTAACATATATAATTTCAAATATTCCTTTATTGCCAAATTGTAAAAATACGTATGCATTTGAAACAGTGAAAATTATTTGTGGTAAACCCAGACATATTTATTTTCAACCTGAATTTAAAGATAGTAAAAATTGTCCTATTAGTCTTAATACAGAAAGAATAATGGCGCATAGTGATAAAAATTTAAAACTTATTACAGTAGTAAAGGATGAAGAAGGTAGAATTTTCGATAATATTACAAGTTTACACATTGAATGGAATTTAAAACCCTCAACTATAGGCTTTGTAGAAATGCCTTCTGGTTCTATAGAAGAGACAATTACGGATATGAATGTTATTTTACCAAAAAATTATTATCAAAATATCATTTTTAAGAAACATACTGGTGCTCTTACATTAACTGCTACAATTACAGGTTATCAAAAATATATATTAAATAAATTAAAAATAATACCTGAATGGCCTCCTTTTGCAATTGAAAGTGAGAGAAAAATATATGAAACTCCTCTTATAGAAACTTCTATAGAAGTAGTTTTAGTTAATGATACTAGTATTATTCCTGATAAATTAATGGTATTAAATGATCCTACTGCAAAATATTATTTACAAGTAAGCCAAGGTTCTGGATATTATGAATTTGTATTAAATGTAGATGATATTGCTGATATTAGATATATAGAATCAACAAAAGCAATTAGTCTTACTCCAAAAAAATCTGGAATACTTTATTTATCTTTGGTAGATCTTTGTTTACCTTCTAAACCAGCTGAAGCTATAATTGAAATACAACAACTTGCAGTAATAGAAATAGAAACAGTGAATAAAATTGAAAAAGGAAAATGCATAGTAGCTGCATTAAAACTTTATGACACAAATGGCCATGTTATAAAATTACCATCTTTAAATGCTTTGGAATTTAAAGCAGAAATTGATAATGAATGTATAGAAGTTAAACAATTACCTGCTAGTGAACATGGTAATTCTCCTTATAATCAATTATTATATATGATATATGGAATGGCAGAAGGAGAATCTCAATTAACTTTTATCAGTAAAGGAGGTGAAAAAGAAGTACAAAGTGAATCAGCAACTATTCAAGTCTTTCTTCCTTTGAAAGTTTCCCCAAAAAATTTAACAATTTTAGTAGGAACCATTTACCAAGTACAAACAATAGGAGGTCCATCAAATGCAGAAATTGAATTTTCTACACAAAATAATGATATTTTACACATTGATCATAATGGTATATTTGAAGGAAAATCAGTTGGTCAAACAAAAATTATTGTTAGAGCTATTGGTCTTAATGCTAAAGGCAACAAAGTTATTCATTCTGAGGATTATGCAGATATACACGTATTATATCTTGAAGGAGTGAAAATCATTGTGCCAACAAGTAGAGTAAAAGTGGGTGCAACATTTCCACTTTGGGCTTTTGGTATTCCAGAACATTTAACTCCTCTTATTATAGGTTCTATGCAATTATTATTAATTTTTACATGGTCATCTAGTGATTCTAATCTAATTACATTACATAATATGTATGAAGGTACTGGTATTAATATTAGATATCAAAATGAGGTATGTTTAAGAGCCAAAGCAATAAGTCCTGGATTAGCAACTATTTATTTAAATGTTACAATGCCATCCAATATGTTAGCTGGTTTTAAAAATGATGTAACATTCACCACATTTGTAAAAATTGAAATTTTCGAAGAATTGCGTTTAACGCATTTAGGATTACCATTTAATGCGCCAGTAATATTAATGTCTCCAAATTCTATTTTAAAATTACAAACAAATCGTGACAAGTATGGTTCAACAACTTATAAAGTATTATCAACTTTACATGGAAATGATTCAATGGATTCACATGCTTTAACACCAACATCTAAAACTATTACTATTGATAAAAATGGCATCATAAAGGCTGGTGAAAATTTTGGAAAAATAGTTATTTCTATTACAAACACAGAAACATATAATTTAAAACAGTCAATAACTATTATTGTTGAAGTAAGATTTGTATTATATTAAATATAAATCTAAATCTATATAAATCTAATTAGAAAAATTTTAAAAATTTATATTTTAATTTATTTATAGATTAAACCTATTCATTACATGATGTTATCTCTGAAATCAATTCTACGAATTCGAAATGGAGAAGAATTAAATATGTTACCCAAAGGTATGGAATTAGATTATGTTCTTGAATATTATGATAATGTTGGAACAAAATTTCATGCTGCTGAAGTTAATGCTGAAACTATATTAAATCGGGCTGATCTTGCATCATTTATTAAAAATTCTGAAAATGTAGTTACTGTAAAATTTATTGAAAATGGAGACCTTATTGTAAAAACATATAATGAAAAATATCCTAATGCAATGTTTGATTATGTACATATGATGATTGGTGATATAGTTTTTCCCACAAAGGTAATTTAAATATTTATTTTAACTATATTAAATATTATTGTTTAATATTATAATTTTTTAATTATATGTTAAATAATTATTTATAATTTAAATTTGATACATTATAGACTACACTAACAGTGGGTGATATAGTATGCTTTTCAATGCCACTTTTATCTCCTGATGGTGATCCAGGTTACTGGCAATCTTCTGCTTCTGAAATATTAACAGTAGATCCTATTACAGGAATAGGTCGAGCAAAAAATGTTGGTTATGCAGTAGTAAAACATAGTCTTGCAACTCATATGCAAGGTGAAATAGAAGTTCATATTCAATCTATTGCAAAGGTATTGTATGGAAATTCTTAAAAATTATATTAATATAATTTTAAATTATTATTTACATTATATTATAAATGCAGATATCAATTGTTCCATTAAGGGGTCGAAATATTACTGGAACTGAGACATTTAGCGTTCCTCTTGTACTTAAAAGTAAAGATGAACAAGTAAAAGAAAATAATGTACTATCTAGAGGATTAGGTGGTTGTAGAACATTCAATTTATTTACTTTAAATTCATTTCCCTACACGTGTAATATACAATTCGTTTCATCGACTTCGTCTATTGGAGTGAAAGATCTTTTTCTTATCAAACCGCGATTTGATATTACAACTGGTATATTTATAATTTGATTTTATAATGCAACAGATAATATAGTATATTAATTATTTTCAAACTGTTCATTATAGGTTTTTATTATTGTGATATAATTCCAATGGGTTCTCCAAATATAATTTCTAGTACACTAGAAAATCGTATTCAAATAAGTGCACAAAGTAAAGATATTGAAGCTGTACCATTAGAAGTAACATATCTTCCTCCTGTTTATGTTGACGCCAAAGAAATTGTTTTTATTTATACTCATTCTCAAATTATTCCAACTGCAACACTTGAGATATATGGATTGCAATCTGTATTAGATCATCTTACTGTAAGTTTAATTTTTTATAAAAATTGAAGTTACAGTTACAACAAATTAAAAGACATTTTATGAAATTTGAAAACATATTTATTTATATTAATTTTCCATAGATTGATGTACCAGATGGAATGACTGTAAGTGTTCGGCAATACATTTCAAAATCTACAATGCAATATAAACTTCGTTTAATGCATAATCACGAAGAAATTCAAGGTCAAAAAGTTGTTATTGCAAATGACATTACAAAACAAAATATATCTGTAAGCAAATATATATAAAAAATAAATAACTTTATAATCATCAATTATATCAAACTTTATAATTCATATATATATATATATAATTGATAATTTTTTTTTGTACATGTAAGCTTTTTGTACGTGTAACAAAATATGAAAATTTCATCCCATTATCTGGAATTCATTGGGTTGATTATATGTATTTTCATCGTTACACATTTGGAACATTTGCTGTTGTTGTAATTACTTTCTTCTACAGTAAGTCTTTTTTAAATTAAAATTATTTTATAATTTTAATTTATTATATTTTTTAAATGTCTTCTATCTTATTTTGCAGTATGGAAAAATAAAATAGCAAATATTGATTTAAATATAAAGAATAAAGCAGTTTTTGGTACGTATATTATTTTAATAATATAATTTTTTTTATCTATAAATAGTTACTTAATTGAAATTAATTTTTTTATAGTTGATAAATGTCCACCACAATTAAAAAAAACAAGTACTCCATGTTCGCCTACTTTACACACTACAAACATATCGATTCCACGAAGTCCAATTAGTCCAATAAGACCATTTTCTGCATTTGATCCTGTATATGGTGATCCTCGTGGTTCTTATTCACCAACTAAACGAAATAGGTCATTGAATACTTCATAAAATATGATAGAATTTCAAGTTAAAAATATATTGTATTTATAAAACTATGCATATTAACATAAATTTGTAAACAAATATTTAATTATCAGACTGGTGCCTTATTATCATAAATTCATTTTTGTTAGAAAATTAATTATTCTTTATGTTGTTTTCATGACTAAGATATATTTTACATATTAATAAGATATAAGAATGTACATTCTGTAATATATAATTTATAATGTAATATATAGTATTACATTATACATTCTGTAATATATAATTTTACGTATAGTAGAATATATACAACGTATATATTCATATACAATAAGTTAATGTAATTACACTTTGAATATAGGTTGATTACTTTAGAAATTTAAAATGTGATTCCTAGTCATAATAATTTATATATATATTAATGTCATATTTTATTCATACAATTAAAATATAGTATATACATATAATTTATATGTATATTAATAATATACATATATTTCTTTATAATTTTTAAACTTATCTTTTTTAGTAATTAAATTATTTTTTCTATATTTTATTATATATATTCATGTCACAATTGTGTTAATTTGTACAAGAGATAAAAAAAATAGATAATACTTATTAAATATAAGATTATATAGACTGTATAAATAAATAAAACAATTTTTAATTTCTGTATTTTATATATTCATATCTTAGATTAAATATAAAAATAAAAAAGATAAGTATGTTATTTATAAATAATATTTATTATAAAAGTAGATGTATACAGAAAGTAGGATAGTTAAATTTCTTACAACAATATGAAAAAAGTATTTTTTTAATGATTTAAAATAAATATATGATTAATGTTTCTTTGTAGTTTTAAGTAATTTTTCATATTTACTTTTACTAGAATACCATAATGCAAAAGGAATAGCTAATGATGGTAATGTCATCACTGCAAATGCAGCCCAATCAACCTAAAAAATATAAATATTTTATTATCATTATATACACAATATATTTTTATAATCAATAATAATTTACCACATGTGAAGAAAATTGTTTATCATAATCTCTAAATGATACAATTACTGCTTCACCAGGTTCACTACTTGCAGCAAATTGTAAACTAGGAGCATCTTCTTTACGTCTATATAAAACTTCTGCTGATGTGAAATTAAAGTATCCAAATTTACGTGGCCTCACAATAACTGTATGACTAACATTTGTATAAGGTGGAACACGATCAATTCTTGCATTTAATTCTCCACTAACATGAGTAAAATGATCAGGATGAAAAGAATTATCTGTGATTTCAACTTCTAAAGCAGCTGCACTTCCAATATTATAAACTGTATACTACAAATAATAAATAATTTTTTTATAAATAAAATAAAGAAATTAATATTAATGTATAAATTTATATATTTTAATACTTACTTTGATTACAATATCCATATTTTCTACAAGATATTTATTAAGTAATTGTTTAGATATTAATAATCTTGCAGTTTCTTCTTCTTCTTCTGCATATGTAGTAAAAACAAAAGCAGCCAATGCTGCAAATATTATGTACCACTTCATGCTAAAAATTATATTATTCATAAGAATGAAAATTATTACTACTTTTAACTTATTATATGATAATATAATTAAAATTTTATATATATATATAAAATAATAAATTCAATTTTTATAAAATTTATTAATATAATTTATAAAAATTTTAAAATTATATAGTTTAGTTTATTTATAAAATGCCGCTAATCTATATTGCCATAATCTATATATAATCTTATTTAAAGAATTTAAATATTATAATCATTTATTAAAAATCATTTGTTAAAATATACAACATAAAAATTATAATTTTTTTATATATTAAAAAAAGTATTACATAAATGTAACATTTTAATTATTTGTGAATATCTTTTACCTTTTTTTACAACTGATCTCGTGTCACTTATGACAACGAAATAATTATTTTAGTAGAAGAACAGTATACATTTGAGAGAAGTGCCAACAGCACATATTTTCATGCCACGTTTCGTCAAAGAAAAACAGAAATTTGCTGGTAATTAATTTCCGGTAACGGATGTTTAATAAAATGGCGGTGAAAACAAATTAACGTTCGTTTAGTATATACAAAATTTTTTCATAGAGGAAAAATATTTCAATAATTTATTTGTATTAAATATTATATACATAATTAAAAATATAAAAATTGTGTTGAATATTCAAAATATATTATAAAATACAAAACTAATTTTTTGTTAATTGATTAAATTTAATTTTAAGATTTTATATGATATTTATAGATTTTTTTATTTTATAATAATAAAATTTAATATTAATTCAATATTTTATGATAATTATAAATATGACTGCAAAAATATATCAACCAGATCAAGAATTGGAGACAAAAGTTAAAAAAGGTTAGAAATTATATTATATTTATTATTCACACTTTTATTATTACATTTTGACTAATATTGGTATATTTATTTTTTTAATTTTAGCGACTGAACGTATATCTGAAAATATGCATATAGTTGCAAATGAACCATCTCTTGCATTTTATAGATTACAAGAACATGTAAGAAAAGCATTACCTCCAATGGTGGAAAAGAGAGTTGAAGTACTTGCTCTTCAACAGCAACTCTTAGGTAGATGTTATGATGTAGAATATGCTGTAAGTGCTATTAAAACAATGTATGGTGCTGAAAAGAGTTTTGAAAATACTTTAGAATTTATAAAAAATGCTATATTTCTTAAACAACAATTAAAGTACGAAGAACAACGTAGACACAAGAAAGATAGTAATAGAGATTCTGTATATAAAAGACTTTCTGCACATATTCCTACTTTAGATCATTTACCAGATGAAATTTCTGATGTTGTAAGAGAAACTGCTAATAGAGTAGAATCTATGATGAATCATGCCAGATATTCTACTGATGGTCAAAAAACAAATTAAACTAATGTTAATGTTAATGTTTAATTCATTAAAATTTTATTAAATTATTAAATTTCATTATTATTAAATATTCATTAAATTTAATTTATTAAAATTTTTTATTTTTAGAAAGACAAATATCAATATAGATATTATGATATATATATATATATATATATATATATATCATAAATAATTTGTAAAAATTTATATAAACGAATTGATATAGATTTAATTAACTTATATAGAAAATACTATATATTGTCAAAAAAATCTATAAAATTCTAACTAAATATTATAAATTTATATAAATATATAAATTTTAACATTTATTTATAAGATATATTTAAAAATTTTTAAATTTAATTAATGTCCTTTTTGCCTAGAATGAAAAAAAAAATTATAAAAATATCATAAAAATTAATTCAAATTATTAAAAAAATTTTGTAGATGTCGTTAGAATTCATACATCAAAGTGCTATATTTTAGCTAAAATTAATATATAAAATGTTAATTAATATATAAAACTATGATTAAAAAAATGATATAGTGAGATATCAATTATTATGTAGTTAATATTTATTTATGTGAAATATGTTTTATTTTCGGATAAATTTTACGGTATGTTAATCATTCAATACTTTTGCTTCTTTTAGGTTATGCTTATTTAATTATTTAATTTTAAAAAATAATCTTATTGTTTATTGATAATTTTATTATATTATAACAATGATACTGATTATGGTTTTTCAGAAATTTATTTTTATGTATAATAGTTATGTAATAATATATTTATAGTTTTCTTAAATGAAATATTATATTAATTTATAACACTAATATTATAAACATTTTAAATGTTGAATTATAAATAAATTATATACATTTTGCAAAAATTTATAATAGAAATTTATATATCAATTAAAATTTATGTGAAAGTGCAAAAATATAAATACAATGTTATAATAATTTTATATTTGAATATCATGTGATATTTTAAATAATGTAAAATTAATAATTGACGTAATATTTTATAAATATATTTACATAATATTTTATAAAATTAAAACTGTATTTAGAAAAAATAAACATAACAATTATTAAAATTAACAATTATTTATGTGAAATATTTATTAATATTCATTAATAATATGTTATAATATATATTATAATATTATTTATATAAAATCTCATATTTATATTATTATATTATATAATTTATTGGTCATAAATATTTTAATATTTTCTTTATAGCATTCTCAGTTTATATATGATGTATATAGAATTATAGAAATTGTATAATATAGATTTTATAAACATAAATAATAAATATAATAGCTTATAATATAAATAAATTAATAGATAATTAATAAATAAATTAATAGATTATACTTTTTAATTATATAATTATGAATATTTTTTTTATTTAAATTTATTGATTTTTTTATTGATTTAAATTATATGTAGAAATTATATCATAATTTAATTATTTTTTTTAATTTCTCAATTGAAAATAAAATAAATAATTAGATAATAAATATTATATAATATATATAAATTAATATAATATTAATTATAATATAAAATTAATATTATATAATATATATAATATTATATAATAATAAATATTGTAACATCATATAATAAGTCATAAAAAAAGAAATATTATTACTAAAATACTTGATTTTTTAGTTTTAAATTTCAATTTATTTTTTTAATTAATTAAAAAATTTTAATTTATTGAAAATATGATTGAAATATGAATAAATGTTTTCAAATTTATGAAATATAGACAAAAATTGTATTTTAAAATGTGATATTAAATCTCTAAGCTTTGTTTTTTTTCAAAAAGAATAAACTTTACGCATTTAATTAAAAATAAACTATATGTACAATATAAATTCAGAATGATGATATAAACGGACAGATTTTATATAAAAAAATAAATCGAAAATATAGAATATTTAAGTAAAATAAATAAAAAATTAGAAAAATTTTTAAACAACTAATTGGCTATTTTTCGATTAGATATGAATGAATATCGATAGCTTTATTACTCCACATTCGATTAAATATGAATCATTATTGATAGTTCTATTTCTATATACATATGAAAATATACAAAAAATATAGAATCAATTTTTTTTCATTTAAAAATTAGTAATTTTCATTTAAAAATAAATTTTTTGAAAAAATGGTATTTGAAAATTCACCGATTATATGACTTTATGATCATATAATTTAATAGATTTTCTTAAAAACAAGAAACTCAAATATTAAAATTTTATTCTATTTTTTTTTATTTCAAACGATTATCTATTATTATTTCATTCGCAATTGAAAAATAATAGTTAATTATTTATTTAAATTTTGTAATTAAAAATTTTTTAAATTTGCTTTACTAAATTTGCTATTATTAAAATGAATAAATTTTATTTATTTTCCATTTTTTTTTATAGTAGAATATAATCAAACCTTTTGTTCAATTATACCAGCAGCATACTTGTATATTAAATATTGTAACATTATTAATTAATTATAATTATGATTATTCAATATGCTAAATTTGACTAAGATGACGAAGTTTAATTCTGACAAAGAAAACATCTTTTTTAAAAAAGTTGAACATATCTGTTGCGTTTAAAATAATTCTAAAAATAGTTTTTATTTAAAATCATTTATAAAATTTTCAATTAAAATTTTATTTGTCTTTCATATAAGAGAATTTATATGTTTTTTTTGCATTGATATTTATATATATATAAAATATTATAATTTATATGTATATATTTTTTACAAAACTCAAGATGTTTATATTGTTATTTAATTTAGAATTGATATTAAAATTTTAATATAGATTCATTAAAATTTTTATTTATATTTTTTAAATAAATGAAATGTTTAAACGATTCACATTGTTCTACATTATTTCATAATTATTTCATAATTTCATCTAATAAAAAAATTTACATTATATTTTGTTTATATAAAAAGTTAAAGGAATTGTATATATATTTTATATATTTATTATATAATTTCAAAAACAAAATATAATATTTTTTGGTTTGTTAATAATTATTTTTATAAATTGTGAAAATTGATTGTATCATTTGTGAATTGATGAATTATAATTTATTATTTATTAAATGATTAATACATAATATGTTTTATATATAATTAAATTTTAAAATACAAAAATTAAATCATCTTTTTTTAATATTTGTTTCGAAATATTCATAAGTCAAATTGAAAAATATATGTGTGTACGTATAATTCTTATAAATAATATTTTCATTGTAGATTTATATTAATTTTTTTATATAAATTTAATCAATGATCATTATTGTATTAAAGGAAGATCATTTTGAATTAACTATGAATATATGATATAAAATAAATATTAGTTTATTAATCTTATCTTACTTATGTATGCTTACTTAAAAAGTTTAACTCTCATCTATTCACTAAAGCAATAAAATATGTATACATAAAAGATATACATGTATCAAGTAAATATAAAAGAAATAATAAAAATAAATATGCATAATATAGATGATTCAATCACATTCATAATCACATATATAAAAAATAAATAGATACAAAATTCGAACATTTTATTTATTTTGATTATTATGAAAAGTAATGTTTTAATTTATGTCTTTTTTATTGTACAAATTTATAATTTTAGATAGTAATAGGTAAACGATAAAATTGAGGATAAAGACACGTGCGCATAAAAGGTGAAAGGAAGGGAGACGAAAATTGCCGAGTGTGGTCGAAACATGTTTTGTAGGGTCGATCGGGCTATCCGAGCATAAGCACAGTTTTGTCAGTCGGCGAACACCGTACTGTTAGTATTGTCCTCCTTTTTCTTTTTTTTTATCCTAAATTCAAAGTGTCAAGTAGGTAGTCTCATTTTGTATGTGATTTTAAATTCTAACAGTTCAAAAATTAATTTTTCATTTAAAAAATAAAGTTTTTGAAATCAAATCGTTCGATATTTTAATTAATTAAAAAATATTTTTTATAAAGATTTAAAGGTATAAGATATTTTGAAGGTATAAGATTAACATAATCATGTAAATAATTTGTTATATTTGTATTTTTTTTTTCATTTTTCTAATTAATGTTATAAAAATAATAATAAGAAAAAGTGCTACGAAATATATATACATGTTATACAGGACCACATGCACAATATATCAAGAGTTTCATCGAGTTGCTGAGTGTACCTTAACAAGGTACAGTTATTCATATTTGTCATTATTATTGTCTGCAATACAATTAACTGAGTTAATAAGGTAGTATCAAAACTCCATTTTTAACTTATAAATTATATCAATAGGATTCAATTATTTTTGTGTAAATATTATTATTTTATTTAAAATCATTTATTTTATTATTTCTATTTAAAGATAAGCAATATTATATAATAATTATTACGGATTATATTGAGGACTATATTATATAATATATAATAAGGACTATATTATATATTTTATATATTTTATATAAGGATTATATTATATGATATATAATAAGTAGTAATTGAATTATAATAAATGCTATATATGATTTTTTAATTTAATTTTTATTTTTAAGAAATTTAATTATTTATATAATTTGTAATTTTATATATTATGTGATTTTATATATGTATATGATTGAATTAATAATGAATTTAACAATGATTATTAAAGAGATTGAAATTTCTTTAATAATTAATTAGTATATATGTTTCTTCTAATTTATTTAAAAGAAATAATTAATATTGCATATTATATCTAAAGTTTATACATATAACAACTTGGAAATTTTGATATATCTATTAAGAATGCAGATCATACAAGAGAATAGCCTTTGTTTGTTTTGTATGAGAAGCACAGAGAAAAAAATTTAACGAAATACGCATAATTATAATCATTATGAAATAAAAAAAAAACATGAAATTTTTTATAAAAAAAAAAAAAAATTAGAAAAGAAAATTGTATATGTATAATTTTTATTAAAATTTTTTAAAAGACAATTAATATATTGAAATATTTTTATTATCATTTTTATTATGCTCTATTTTTTATATTTTCTATTTATTTGATGAACAAATAATAATATTTTTCACATTTTTTCTTATTTTCATCTTTTTCTATATCAACTTATCTAAAGAAAATGAATAATTTTGTATAATTATAAATTGTAAATAGTTAAAAAATACCGTGAAAGTAAGAATAAAAAAATATTTTTTATTTAAATTTTTTATTTTGCTAAATATAATCTTATACGCATCGTAAATTTTATATATTTTTAAATTTGAATTATAAATCTATTGTTTTTTTTATAGCAAAATTAATAAGAATTATTTTTCCCAATAATAAATATATAATTTGTATTTAGTGTTATTTTAAAAATAATTTCTATTTATATATTCCTTATTAATTCATTTATTTTTTTAATTTGTATTTAATTTGTATCATTATTTATTTTATTTTTTTTTTTATAAATAATAGATTTCTAAAAGAAGAAAATAATAGATTTTTCCTATGCATAGATTTTTTATTATTTTTTATGTGTAACATAAAAAATTACAAATATTTTTAAATAATAATATATCTATATTTTTTTTGAAAAGATGATCTTTCATGAAGACGGTATATAAAAACCGGTTATTAATAAGACTTCTTTTAAAACAATAACAAGATTCTTAAAATAAAAAAAATTAAATAAACATTTTAAACATTTTATATACGGAATGTATCCGAAATTATAATACAAGCGATTAGATAGTGATTTTACGTGTAAAAAATGAATTGAAAAAAAAATTTTTTCGTTTATCATTTTTTTTATTTAATTTATTTTCATATTTATGATTAGATTTATATATATATATGACTACATTTATTAATTTTATAATTAATAAATATTATATTAATATTAATTATTATTAATATTAATTATAATTAATAATGAAATTCTATATCTTATATTTAAAAAATATATTGTAAAATATATATTATTGATAAAAGTAATGTAATAAAAAAAGACTAATTCGTGATATTAATATAAGTAATTATATCTAGAATTGTATGTTTTTTTTGTTTATGTATTTTAAATATTTATACCCTTTTATACCTTGATCCTATTTCTAAAATGAATATGTGAATTTTCTTTAGAATATGTTTTTTAAATTGTATATTACATATATAAAAAATTATATATATATTATAAAAAATCTATACAAAACAGCATATAATAATGAATTAGTTAGCAAATATAAACAATTATTTCATTCATTCCTCCTGTCTTTAATTTTCCAAAGTTCATATTGCAAGATTTTTGAAAACATATATTGATATAATAATATATCATATTATATTATATATATATATATTATAATTTTTTCATGAGTTAAGGTATTGACTAAATGTTATAACTAAATGATATAATCTGTTTTCTAAAATATTAAAATTATATGTAATATACAAATATATATATATATTGGTATTATAATATTTTAGGATAATTGTTACATTAATTACACCAATACTGAGAATAAAGAGAATATTTTCATTAACAATAACAATATATTATATGTTAAAATCATAATTGATAAAATTTTTAAAAACATTTAATTTATTTTATTATTTGTAAATTGTTTTTCTTCTTTTGCATAGAATGATGAAATATATGAAATTTTTTCTTTTTTTTTTAATATAAAAAAAAGATTTATAGATATAAGAAATTGAGAGATTAATAGCCTTTTTTTTAAAATAATATTTTTCAAAATATAATTTTATAATATCAATTTAACGAAATAAATATTTTCATTAAAAATAAAAAAAAATGATGAATCATATATAGAAATATTTTTATGGAATCTTGAAAATTTACTGACCTTAATAATATTTTATTCTTCCAGTTTATGTTTATCATTGAATTTATGTTTATCATCACTTTTATTTATTTTTGTTTATCACTTTTTTTTATTTTATACATTTATTTTTCTTTTTTTGTTTATATTTATCTTATATATAAATCTAGAATGTAGAGAAATTCATTTTTTACTACAATTTCCATTTTTAAGATTTTTTAGTTTCAAGATTATTTTAAATTATTTGATACCAAAAATGCTTTATTCATATTCATAGATATATATCTATTTATAACATTCAAATTATTGTACATTAAGATTTTTGTTATCTTAACCTTTACTTCGCATTACTTAAGTTTTTTCCAGCATCGAACTTTCGAACATTCGAGTACAAGAGAAAACAGTACAAGAGAAATAATAGTTTCGTTAATAAAATGAAATCTAATTTCATTATATACTCATATTCGATTATATTGCGCAATTCAAAATAACGAGTATATTGAAATATGATTGACATGTAACAAAAGCTTATAATAGCCGTTCTTTTATTTATTTTCTTCATATCCTTGTTTCTATCTTTTCTTATTTTTATCAGCTTCCTTCGTTTTAAAAAAGCAGAACTTCTCACAAATGAACAAATTTTTCCTGTTCATTTCATAGAATATTTTTAATAGACGAAGAACATTTTTTTTAAATTTATTTCACATTTTTTTTTTTTGTAATAGCTATATAAGTAGTAACAGTTATATAAAGTCAATTACTCAAACTTCGACTTTATATAATGAGTAATTTTTTGAAATTAATTTTTTTACAGACAATATGTTAAAGAAGTATTGTAAAAAATAAAATATTCAAATAAAATATTCTTTTCTCATGTATTTTTCAGATTATAAATAGTTATCAGAAAAAAGAAATATGCTAACGCGTCTCTTTGAAATTCACGGCCGGTTTTGCGCTGGACATCCCCTAGAAGTCATTGTGACGACCTTCACACTTACGGCATGCATTCTGAACATGGAGACAGGAAACGGACATCCAAGTGTTCCTTTGACTGCACATTGTGGACCTGGTAGATGTAATTCTGATGTAAGTTGATTTCGAATAAAATTTGATTTAATTTTTGAGATCAAAAATATTTTTAGTTTTTAGGTGTGAAATGATATTTATATTATAAATAATATATTATTATTTCTTAGGATTTAAATGCAGCTGATGTTATAGTCATGACTATAATACGATGTTTAGCTATATTGTTTACTTATCATCAATTTCGCAATTTGCAAAAATTGGGTTCAAAATATATTTTAGGTAAGTGATCGCATGGATTTATCTGAAGAGAAATGTTATATATTTAATTCAAATAAAAATAAAAGTTTTAAAAAACCGGAATTGCAAAATGTATTTAAAAAACAATGTATGATGATATTGCCCAACTATATATATAACCGGATCTTTTCATGATACGCGTGAAAGTTTTCAGTGTCAGAGAAAGTTTTATGGAAAGCGATAGCATTTCATTTTATACGTGATGACAATTAATTATCGAATTTACATAAAATCTAATCATTAAAATTTGGTAAAAATACTTAAATATAATATTTTGTTAGGTATTGCTGGCCTCTTTACTGTATTTTCCAGTGTTGTGTTCACATCTAGTGTAGTGAATTTTGGACGCAGTGATATTTCCGATTTAAAGTAAGTTATTCGAAATCTAGAAATATATTATTTATATATTATTCCGTTGAGTAAATTCATTATTTTTCAGGGATGCACTGTTCTTTTTCTTGCTTATTATTGATCTTTCGAAGGCCGCTGTTTTAGCACAGTTGGCTTTAAGTTCCAGAAACAAAGAAGAAGTGCGAGCAAATATTGCTCGTGGCATGTCGCTTTTAGGGCCAACTATTACATTAGATACTTTAGTGGAAACTTTACTTATTAGCATAGGATCCTTATCTGGAGTTAGAAGATTAGAAATTTTATGCAGTTTCGCTTGCTTGGGAGTTGTTGTAAATTATATTGTTTTCATGACATTTTATCCTGCATGTTTATCACTTATTCTTGAGGTAAATTTTCTTGAGATATTTTCATGTTAATTATTAGAATAAATATATATATAAAATATGTATATATATTATTTTTCAGCTTTCTCGCGAAACTAATACAATGAAACCATTAAGTGCTGATAAAATTTTTATGATGCATCCATTAGACGAGGAGGATCAGAAACCAAATCCAGTAGTAGAACGCGTTAAATTAATCATGATTGCTGGTCTATTTGTAGTACATGCCAACAGGTACTACATTTTTGTGTTTATTTTCTGCTTTTTATAATATATAATATATAAATCGTGTTTCCGCTTGAAATGAACTTTATATTTTATACATCAGATAACAACTAACAATAGAAAAAAAAAAACTGACAAAAAGTTATCACAAATCTGCCCCGTAAGATGTGTATTTTTTTTTCTTGAGTTTATTTTTTGTTTGAGTTTCCTTCTTCTTAACTTCCACGGGTCAGGTTCAACTTATTACATAGTAGCATAAGTATATTTAAATCATATTCAATGAATATGTAATAATTCATAAGTATTTAATTCATATTCAATGAATTATGCAAAAAGAGATAGTATCTTGTTGAGGTTTGGGTTCCTTTATCCCTTTAGATGTTAAGGAAACAGTATATGACACTCCTGTGTCGAGTTAAGAATGATGATAATTATTATCTTTATAAAAAATTCAAGTTTCTTTGAAATAATACATAAAAGTAATATCAATCGATTCGTAATTTATAAGATTAATTTATATAAATTATTATTATATATCAAAAGGTACAATAAAATTAATGATTTATAAATTTAAAAAATTACATCAATGTCACATCATTAATAGTCATTGATATAAAATACTCATTTCAGTCGTTTCAAAAGTGAAGAAAGCGAAGATACGGTAGAAGGCAAAGTATCTTCTACAAATTCACATGTCATAGTGAATTCTTATAATGAAACTGAAGATTCGTCTGAAGTCAAGGGTTATTTAATGAATTGGCTATCTGTTAGTGCAGATAATATTGTGATATTGATCCTTCTTCTTGCACTCGCAATTAAATTTATTTTCTTCGAAGATAAAGAAGATATTGCTAAACAATTACAATTCAAAGTAGAAGATGATACAGAAGAAAAGATTGAAAATGAATATATGAAAGAAAAAAAATTTGAAATTGAATATGTAAAAGATAAAGAGAATGAAAATGAAGATATGAATTTTTCTTTTCTTACCACCAAAATGCCATTCAAATTATCTTTTGCTAAAATGCAAACTATTTCTATACCTTGGATTGATGGCAAAGAAGAACAAATAGATGAAAAACAATGTACTGTAAATACATCAAACGATAAAAATCTATTTTCACAAATTCCCAGATCTGTAGAAGAATGTCTTAAAATATACAAATCTGAGGTAAATAAAAGTGTTATAAATATATATATATTTTTTAGTAGTAATATCTATATATTTTTTTCAATTTTTTACAATATTTTTAAATCAATTTATAATATTTTTAAATTTTTAAACCTATAGCTTGGTGCAAATGGATTAACAGATGAAGAAGTAATTCAATTGGTAAAGAACAATCATATAGCTGCTTATCAATTAGAAAAAGCAGTTGGTGATATGGAACGGGGTGTAGAAATCAGGCGTTTTATAATAGGAGAGGCTGGAAATTTCCTTGATTATCTTTCCAATTTGCCATATAAAGATTATGATTATAGTAAAGTATTAGGAGCTTGTTGTGAGAATGTCATGGGATATGTACCAGTACCACTTGGAATTGCTGGTCCATTATTACTTGATGGTGAATTGTATTATGTACCAATGGCAACAACAGAAGGATGTTTAGTAGCATCTACAAATCGTGGTAGTAGAGCATTGTTAAAATGTGGTGTAACAAGCCGTGTAGTTGCTGATGGAATGACTAGAGGACCAGTTGTGAGATTTCCAAATATTGTTAGAGCAAGTGAAGCTATGGCATGGATGCAAGATCCTGATAATTTTAAAGAAATGAAAAATAGTTTTAATTTAACCAGTAGATTTGCACGTTTGACAAAGATTAATATACGTATTGCTGGCAGGCATTTGTTTATTCGTTTTGTAGCAACTACTGGTGACGCTATGGGAATGAATATGTTATCTAAAGGAACTGAAAAATCATTAAATACAGTGAAAGAACATTTTCCTGATATGGAAATATTATCATTAAGCGGTAATTTTTGCACGGATAAAAAGCCAGCAGCAGTAAATTGGGTTTGTGGTAGAGGCAAAAGTGTGGTTTGCGAAGCAGTTGTACCTGCAGATATTGTTACAAATGTGTTAAAAACATCTGTTCATGCTTTAGTTGATGTGAATATAAGTAAAAATATGATTGGATCTGCTATAGCTGGCAGTATAGGTGGCTTTAATGCACATGCTGCAAATATTGTAACTGCAATCTTTATAGCTACGGGTCAAGATCCTGCACAGAATGTTGGAAGTAGTAATTGCATGACTTTGATGGAACCATGGGGAACAGATGGTTCAGATTTATATGTGTCTTGTACAATGCCTAGTATAGAAATAGGTACTGTTGGAGGCGGAACTATTCTTCCTGCACAAGGCGCGTGTTTATCTATATTAGGTGTTAAAGGTGCACATAGTGATGAACCCGGTGAAAATGCAAGCAGATTAGCTAGAATAGTATGTGCGACGGTACTTGCCGGTGAATTGTCATTAATGGCTGCACTTACGGCTGGTCATTTAGTCAAAAGTCATCTTCGGCACAATAGGTATAGAAATTAAATAAATAATATTTAAATATTAAATATATATATTTTTATATAGTACAAAATTCATATCATAATTTTATTTTAGATCATCGACCACTGTAACAAATGCGATGAGTGTTCCTCAAAAATATACAGGAACTAAATTGTCTGTGCCAAATCTTTTACAACCTGTACAAAATGTTTGTAAGGGACTTCTAGAAAAATCTTAACATTAATCATATACATAAAAAAGTTTATTTTTAATTTTTAGTAGATTATTTTGTATCATATAACTATTAGTACATAATATTTCTAATAAATAATACTTTTTTATGTACATGAAATAAGATATTCTTAAAAAAAATTAAAATATAAATAAATACAATGAAATAATATTTCTATAATTTAATAAAAAAAAATTATAATGATATAAATTGCATCAGATACAAAAATAATTTTTAATGTGGAGGAATATATATATTCTTAATTTATAGTGAAATATGTAATTAACTATGGTTGTATAAAATTAATATAATGTAAAGATTATTTTTTTTTTGCCTATACAGTCATATTTTTATACATTATGCAATATTGATTTTTAGTTGTAGTTAAGTTATTTTATAATAGTGAAAAAAAAATATGATCGAGAACTGTACATTATGTAGTATATCAAATCAATCAAATTGTTTTACTTAAAAAAGAAATATATATATATACAGAATGTTAATATATTTATGCAACATTTTTGCAGGATTAATTCTAGAAGCTAAAATAAACAAAAATTAGTATATCAAAATGTTATTCGAGATTAATTTATTAAATTATAAACAATTAAAGTTACATTAAACAAAACGAGATTCAATAAGATAGCTTTGTTTTTTTCACCATCTTATTTTATCTAATATAAACTTAAATTGCTCATAATTTAATAAATAAATTTTAAACTTTACATACTAACTCCTGTGTTTGTTTTAATCATTAGAATCAATCTTCTAAATATGTCTTATGAATATATGATATTAAAATATAAATACAAATTAAATTATATATTTTTTTTATTACTTAATTAATAATAAAAAAATTAAATATGTATTATATATAAAATTTTATTATTATGAAAAAGAAATTTAAATTAAATTTACAATTAAATAAAAAAAAAGATATATATATATTATAGTAAATAAATAATATTGATTATATTAAATAAATAAATAAGGAAAATTTTTTTCAAATGTATATGTTCTATTTGAATAATAAACAAATTTATTTAATATACAAAAATTATATTTTCAAAAAAACAACTCAATAATAAATATAAAATTCATTATTACTATAAGATTTACATTTTTTCATATGTTTCTTCATATCCACAAGTAATGCAGCTATGTGTATATGTATCATTATCTTCATTATATAAATCTTCTCCAAATTCATGTGTATGAGATGCTTTTGATGTTTTATCATACAAAGAACTCCTAACTTGCATTCTTAATTGTTTAATCTATAAAACAAACAGTCTAGTTTGTATTAATATTATTTTGTACTTTTGTTGATATAAATATGTTTATTACCTTCTTATTAAATTTTTTAATTTTAATTCCTTCTCTTTTAACATCACGTAATTCTTTTTCTTTTAATAATTTTTCTTCAGAACCCCATACTTCTAAAGCTCTCTGTTCTATTTGCAATTGCAAATACAATTTCATTTCGCCCCAATTTACATTATGGGGATTTTTTTTTGTGATATATTTTAATGGAGGTTCTCTTTTATCAAAATCACAATCTTTTAATAGATATTCTTGTTTTGCTTCAGTTTTTGTAATTAAAGAATGCTTGCCCTTTGGATCTCTGGAATAAAAAAAAAAATTATTTATAATATTTTAAAAGTTTATCTTAAAATAATTATTAATTTGTACTTATATGTTTGTACCTGCATTTATCACATACGGATATATCAAATGTTTGTAGAAGATATGAATCTTTAAATTCATTTTTACATTCTTCACAATGAGGTAAATTAACAACAATAGGAGCAGGTTCTGATGTTATTTTTAGCTAATAAAAATAAGCATTAATTCCTAAATAAGATATAAAATTTAATCTTATAAATTTTAAAATATTTTTAATTATTATACCATTTGTTCTTCTAAGTCATCACTTTCTTCTATAAGAAAACCTCCTCCACTATCTATAACATGTTGTCCTTGAATTTTTAAGCATGCACCTTTTGTTGAATCTTTACATTCACTTTAAAATTTGGATATTTTTATTAAAAAATATTTATTTTTTTATCTAATAATAATATTCCAAAGATATTAATTAATTCTAATATACCTTTTTATGTAAGGATGAGAAATTATCTTAGATTTTTTTAAAAGTAATGCTTTTTGACGATTTCGCTCTGCACGCTCTTTAAAGTGCTGAGAATTTTCTATTATTTCTTTATCTTTAGATGGATTATTCATTTCTAATACAGACATTTTCTATAATAATATTTTTACAAAGCAAAATTTTTTTAAAAATAACTGAAAATCAATCTAAAAATTATAAAAAAAATCAATAAATTCATTGTTTAATATTATTTTTTATATAATACTTAATTCTCGTAAATATAACACAACTTACATACATATATATATATATACAACTTATAGTTTATAAATTAAATGTAAATAAACACTTTGTAATGATTCATATCATATGAATTTATAATATACGAATTTTTTCTTCAGTTTGTAATATAATAAAAAATATAAATCATTTTTCATTTCATACTGTAATAAATATTCTTTTTAGTATTAATATACTGATTGTGGTTACTAAAAAATATAAAATAATAAAAAATTTATTATATCTCATATAATTATATATAAGATTATATAAAATTATATAAAATTGTATAAAATTATTCAACAAATTTTACATTAAATTTCCAAATTTATATATAAATATATTCTCATTGCACAACAATTCACTTAATTTATCTTTTAATTTTATATACATCTAACATCGACCATTAGTTCGCCATTTTTTTTTCAATAGCATATTGATTTTACGTTCCCCGAAATTTCGTATTATTTTTATAGAAAGTTTAAAATAGAAAATTAAATTATATTAATTAAATAAATTTTATAAAAAAATCAAAATATAATCATAATTTTATTTTATCATGTAAATTAATTATGATTACAAGTTCTTTTATCTAAATTGAATTTTGAATTAAAATAAATAAAAATGTATTTGTGTTTATATTTTAATCATTTTATTTTAAAACAAATTATAAGTTTATTTTAAAAGAGGTAAATAATAAAATTCGAATTGTAATAAATAATGATGTTGCTATTCTTTTATTTTTTTATATATATTTCAAGTTTTCTAAAATTTAAATATTTAAAAAGAATTGCAGAAGATAGTAGTAAAAAATAAATACTTTTCTTTAAAATGTATTTTAATTATACAATCATATTTATATTTACACATATATTGTAATAAATATTTATAATATAGACATATTCAAATATTTATTCAAAGTATTAATTTCAAATTATCTAATGTATACGCAATTTGAAAGCTTTGTTTAATTATAAATTACTTTTTCTTAAAGAATCTTTTTTACATTTCGTGAATGAAATACATATTACATATTACAACTTGCATAAATTTAAATATTTATCAAACATGCATTACAAATTTAATAATAATAAATAATTATTTTCTCATCAAAAGTTCGAAACAAGTACTAAATGTACATAAAGATGGCGGTATATCTTCCATTAATTTAATTATATACAAAGCATAAGCAATTTGATTTTTTTTCTTTAATTCTTGCACAAGAATTTCTGCATTTTCCTTTACATTTGTTAAGGATCGATTTATAAATACATGTTCAATGATTCGATTAAATATTTCGTGATTTGGGTCGAAAGTCGCTGTCAAATTTTTCAAAAATAACATTTCTAATATTGGTGCTGATAATATGATTTCCTAAAATATATAATAAAATATATAAAATATAAAATATATAAAATAAATTTTAATCTTTTTAAAGCATGTGCTTATACATACTTCATGTTTTTCTTTAAGAATATTTATTGCTTCTTCATGAAATTCTGAATTATCAATATCCAATCTAATATAAATTGCATGTTCAAGAGGAATTTCTTCCATGTTCAAGAATTCCTTGAGTACCTATTGCAAATAATTTTCTGAATTATTTAAATTCATTATATAGTAAATATATAGTAAATTATATTTCTTAATTTTAAAATGAATTTTTTATGTTTAATAATTTATATTATGAAACATTACATTTGTTGAAGATAATGTTTTTATTAATTCCTTATATTCTTCAAAAATTTGTTTATTATGTTTATTTTTTTCTTTTTCCACGATATAAATATTAACTATTTTCATCATTTTTAAAATTGGATGTTTATCAACTTTTATATATTCAGAATCTTCAAATTTTGGCCATTGCAACAATAATTTTTTCACTTCATAAAAATGATCAATATTTTGTATTTTATTAAATATTTTTTCAAAAGCTTCAAAGCGTTCTTTTTCTGTTACACATTCTCCTATATCTTTTGTAAGAGAAATATTTTCTATATACATTTTTTGATTTAACGTACTTTTTCCATTTGCTACATTTTCTATTACATCTTCATCTGAAAAATTTCCCCAATTATCGGTCCATTCTACATCATTTTTATCATTAGATTCAGACACGTTTCGTGTTAGTCTGTTATCATATTGCAAATTTTCTGTGGAAATTTTTTCTTCTTTCAATTTTTCAATTGATTGATTTGAATTTTGACTAAGTGAAATATTAAATTTATCTCTCTCTTTATAGTCTTCAACTTTACTATTATCTTCTATTTCTTGATTTATTTCAAAAAATGTTATATTTTTTATTCCATATCTTTTGAAGAAACATGTTTGTAAATATTTAAATGATTCATAAATATCAGATTCTTTGCATTTATGTATTACACTCATCATTTTCCATATTAAACTCAATGGACTATATAAATATAAATTTTCAAAATTTTTATGTAAAGTTTTGTACAATTCCAAACAATAATAGTACATTAGAGTTTGAATATATAATTCTATTTGTGGAAATTCTGTTAAAATATTATGCACTTCTGATATATAATTTTTTTGTACACTAAATAAATATGCCATACCTAGTAACCAATCTTGTTGTATAGTATATTTTGCACATTCTAAGAATACTAAAATAAGAAAAAAATTCATTTGTCCAATATTTGATATTATATCCACATATTCAAATAAGTGAATATGGTATACTTACAATGGTTAATATCACTCACTTCTAAGCCACAACAAGAAGACTCATTTAACATAGTAATTCTTAAAAGAGCACGACAGCATTTGAGCTGGGTAATTTGTATATCTGGCATAGAATAATTTGTATATTTTGTATCAAAATTACTGATTTTACAATTTTTATGTAAGTCTTCATAAAAACATGGAAAACTTTGAACATCATCATCATATATATAATTTTCATTTCCTGTATCATTATCTTGATTATTAGAAAAATTAAATTTTAATTTAGATTTCCAAAAATTTGTATCACTAATAATTTTTATTAAATTAAAAGTTGAGCCTTTCATTATGTTTGCAGAAGTTTTCACTATTTCGGTAGAAGTTTCTAAAACTTTAGGAACAAATTCTTTAGTTTCTACTTGAGGCTGTAAATTGACAATAGTTTAGTATAGTTCCATTTTCTCCGTTAAAAATCGTATAATACATTTCTTACAGTAGTTAATGCATCTATAAATTCTTCTTCACTATCTGCATCATTAAAATCATCGGATGGTGAATCAGCGGGTATCCATAATTCTAAATTTTTATGTATTATTTGTATTTCTATTAAATGTATCTGATCTAATGCTTTGCTTAATATATCATTCGATCCATTGTTTATTGCGAACCACAAATATTTTTGTCTAGTTTTTAGATCTTCATAATCTTCACAAAATCCTAATTCTAAAGCAACTGTCCAGGCAGAAATGTAATTATTTTGTATTAATTGTTGACAAGTAGCAGCGCAAACATTAAAATCTTTTACCTATTATAGTCACAAATTATATATTAATTATCTACTAATTATCTAATAATTAGTTATATATAAATAAGTAATTAAATGATAATTTTAAAACAATTCTACCTCGAGTGCTTTTTTTGCAATTAATTCCAAAACTTTTCCTTCTCGCATTCTGCTATTATTCCTTTCTATTCGTAAATAATTTGCTAATGTTAATAATCTTTGACGACTTCTATGAGCATCTTCTCGTTTATTTAAACAATCTTTTATTAATTGTAATCTATCTTGCATTAATCGTACTTGAAGTGGTAATATATTGATATTGAATTCATTCAAAATTTGAAGTGAATTAATAAGATCATATTCTTCTTTTATTTGTGCATTATCATCTTCAATTAGATGAAGGCAAGTTCTAAAATTATATTATATATAGAAATGAAAATAAAAAATTAAATTAGAAAAACGCATTAGAATTAAAAAAACTTACTTAGCTAACTCCATATTAAAATCAATCAAAGATTTAGAACTATTAAAATATTCTTTACTAGCATCTAAGATTAAATTCACTGTTTTTTCATAAGACACTTTTAATAATGATTGTTCGTTTTTCTTAGTTTCAATTAAATTAGCACAATTTTGTATATTAGATTTAACTCCTGATACCAATCGTGCTGATACACATATTTCAAAACATATTTCTGTATCAATGCATGTAAAAATTAGACTATGAATTTCTAACATTTCATTCAATAGTTGAGCCCATTGTTTCTCATCTGAAGGTGATATTCTTAAATTAAATATAAATTATTAAATATGAGATATATATTAATAAAAAAGAAAAAATAAAAAATATACTTAATTGTTTACCTTTTATTTAAACTTCTTGCCATTTGAATTAGAAGTTGTTTTGCAGCTTCAGGATTATTTTTAATTTTTTGTAATGAATTTAATGTAGTTTTAACACTATATTTATTTAAAATTTTAGTGCATTCAAGTTCTTTCTCAAGCTCTTCTAATAAAATGTTCATAGTATTTGTCTTTTTTACATCACGATCTTTAGCGATGGAATCTACAATACATATTGCTGTTTCGTACATATTAGGATCATTACAAGCATATATGCAATCTAATGCTAAAGTCACAATATTCTCTATCATTTGAAGAATTTCATTATCACAAGATTGTTTTAAATATTCAAAAAACTTGACAGATAATTTTAAATTATCTTTGCTAGTGGATATTAAATAATCACTAAACAAATGTTTTTGTAATTCCCCACCTAGATATTGATGCCTTCTTTTTATAAATGGTAATACAAAATTTTTTATATCATTCACAAAAGTTTTTTCAGTAGTCATACTCATTAATAGTTTAATTTTTTCTAAATTAGATAATTTTTGTAATTGATCTAAAGACAAATCTTCTAGATAAACTTTATAAATAAGATCATCTAAGGTTTCCAAATCTAGCAATAAATTGTCTAAACCAGTAATATTATGTGATTTAGCAATCTTTATTAATTGTAAAGCATTATCAACCATACAACTATTTCTTTCAATTTGATAAGCTCGTGACTCGTACCAATTTTGTAGCAATTCTGGTGTAAGTAAAGTGTTTCTATATACAGATAATGATGGATCATAATCGTAAAGTAATTGTGATTTATCATTATTTTCTAAATTAATTATCTCATTGAATTCAGTTCTTTCAACCCAATCTTTTTGTCGTAATTCACGTCGATTGAGTAAAAATAATTGTCCATTAATATCACATTCTGGTAAAAGTTTTTTATATTTCAATGGATTTAAAGTTTCTGGGAAGAAGTTAATAATTGCTAACCAATGAGGTAGTATATATTCGCCATAATATATAAACATAATTTCAACTTCTCGACAATTTCCATTTTTCGCAAATTTAATTGCATTTTCAATAGCTGAAAATTGCCGAAATTCTTCATAAAAATTTTTGTCATACTTCAAAGAAGAATTTAAAATAATTTCATATGTGAGTAATTTATCTAAATGATCTAGCAGTTTTCTTCTATATTTAATTAAATCTTTCTGAGCTTCAGATAAATATTTTATATCAATTTTTTCAAGTATCTGATTTATTTTTTGTAACTGTCTTAAATTTACATTAGCTTCATTCATTTCATTCCAATCTTCATCGATATTATCTATTACAAATTTTCCATTATCACAAGTTCCAATTGCTAGCAAAGTTTCCAAATTAGCACCTTTTAATCCAAAATTCAACAATTCTCTTGCTGCTTCGATAGTGTCTGGAACTCGAGTAATGCATTCATGTAAAACCCAAGATCTTTTTGTAACTTTACTCAAATGTTTTTGAATAGCATTTAATGATAATTCAGATTTTCGCCATTGTGTTTGATATACCAAGTCTGTATCTAAATTATACATATTTGCCAAAGCCAATGCTTCCTCATATTCCTATAATACAATTTTTTATTTATTTTAGAGACTTAAAATTTTATAAATATTCATACCTCTATATCGATTTTTCTTGAATAAAGTTCTTCAGGTGTTGTACTTTTAAGTCCAAGAATTCTATATGTTCTAAACAATACTTTTGATTTTTTTTTCTTAGGCTGAAATTTTTCAATATCAGTAATAGAGTATAAGGTACTTTGAATTAAACTTGTTGTATAATTTAATATACTAATTGGTTCTAATTCATCTTCTCCATTTTCTTCTCCACTTTCTGAAGGAAATTCTTAAAAAATAAATTAATATATTACATTATTATCACAGAAAATATATGTTGGTAATTAATTAAAAGCTATATTACAAACCTAATGTTTGACAATCTGTATTAGATTCTCTATTTCGTTTTTTACTTGTTATGTATGTTTCACAATCTAGGCATAAAAAGCCTCGATCTGAACAAAGTTCATATATTTGAGGTTGTCCAGCTAAAAATTCAGGACTTGCGCCTAAAAGATTCTTTAGATTGTTTATAGAACATACAGAAGTAGATCCTGAACATCTTGCAATTATAATTGCCTTTGAAAATATTAATAGATTAAAATTAATATAATTATGTATTTAAATATATTTATCTATATATTTAAAAAAAAATATTACCTCATCAGACCACCAACCAATATCTATTGGATGGAATTCAGTAACACCTGGTGGAAATTTTTTTGATCTTGCATGTCCTAAGGGATTGGGTATATTGAAATCTGGCTGTTCTGATAATTTCCATTTTTTTTGCATAAACAAAGTTGGTAATCTCCATAAAGATATTGAACCATCCGTATGTAAACATGTTAAAAATTTACTATTTGGTGAAATTTTTATTTTGAATATGATTGATTCTGGTTGTAAATTTAGTGTAGGAATAATATTCCATATAGAAAATCGTGATTTAGTTTTTGATTGATCATCAAAAATAAATGATAATTTACAATATGGATATTCATTCAGAGGTCGCCATGATGTCAATCCACTATCTGAAGCTGTTGACTATAATTTATTTATTCAATTTATTTGATCAAAGATTGAAATCAAAAATTGATATATAAAATTGATATATAAAAAATGTGTTAATTACCATTAATTTCTGTGTTATTGTATTTCCAGCAACATAAAATAAGTTATGTTTTTCGTCATAAGTAACAGCATTTATTCCATTCTTATAAAAAGTACCAAAAGAAAATTCATAATTTGCTTCAAATTCATTAATTGTTAAAATATAATATGATCTAAGCAAACCACTATATGTAATTAATAGAAATTCATAAGAATATTTTTCAGATTTTGTCTTTGGCTTAAGAAATATCATAGAAGCTATTGAATCTCCAGCTTCTAAAATATTGGGGTTTTGGGATATAGTTTTTGGATTAATATTAAAAATATTATTTCCCAAGGCATTGTAAAAAGAAATATAACCATTGCTAGATGCTAATACTAAAAGTGATCCATCTGGACTCCATGTTAATTTGCGCCACTGTGGAAAAGCATCTTTTGGTACTAAAAAGATAAAAAATATATTTAAAATTATAAAATAAATCTTTAAAAATAGATAAGATTTAAAAAATTATATATAAAGAATTATGAATTATATATTTTTTACCAGAAGCTTTTCCAATAATGGAAGAATATTCATCTTTTGCTTTTCGAATCTCTATAATATTTTCTTGCAAAATAGCAAGCAAACGTCCATGATCTCCAATTGCAAACTTCCATGGTAGAGTAAGACTAATTTGTTGTGATATACTTTCTGGTAAAGAATATCTGTTATTAAGATATCTAAGTGCATTTTTTATTGTTCCTGTTGTAGGCAATATTATAGTATCATTTTTACATTTCTGAAATAATTATAACTTTATAAATTTAAATAGATTTAAATTATATAAATTTAAAATGTTTATATTATATTTTATAAATGTGTATAGATTTAAAATATGTATTTTATATGAATTTCTTTCTTTTCTTTTTTTGAATATATGAATGTAAACTTACTATTAATTCTGGTTCTTGTTTTCGAATAAAATATTCTAATAATTCATAAAGTATTGGTTTATTTGATAATTCATTGGAATTAACCATTTTTTAATAAGAAACATAACCTACTACTTCAATAAAAATCTAGATTTGGAAGTGAAATCAGTCAGGATTTGACAAATCACATTAATGCAACTCATAATGTCATATATATTTTCTCTTATCTTTAAGATATGTAGATAAATAAATTTAAATAAAAATTATTTAATTGTTTTTATACATATTAGTTAAAAATATTAATTAATAAACGAATTATGCATATAATTCTTAAAATTTATTTAGAATTTTATATCGAGTTATAATTTTGAGGATGTAAGTTGCGTAAAAGACATGTGTAAAGTAGTGCATACATGTGAATTTCAAAATATAAACTTTTTCGTATTTGCGGTTGTCAACAGGATTAACGTGGAAGTTTTATTTTTAACATTTAAATTTAAATATTTGCAAAATGTCAGATGGTGAAGATGATTTTATGTGCGAAGAGGAAGAAGATTATGGTCTTGTGAGTATTCACATTTATGAAAAATATACTGATAAATTCAAAAAAATTTTGGTTAAGAAATAGGTTAGAATTTTAATCTTGACATATAAAATTTAAAATTAGTTTTAAAAGTATATTTAAAAATAATGTTTAAATAATAAAAAATAACATTATTGCAATTTTTTTTCTAGTAAAAATAAACTTATATATTTTAAATTTATTTAAATTATTGTGATACTTCTAAGATGACATTTTAAAATTTTTTTTTTATTTTATTAAAATTGACAAATTGATTTGAGATAAAACTAATTTCGAACTGATATTATTTTTATAATAATTTTAGGAATACTCTGAAGATTCGAATTCAGAACCTGATGTTGATTTAGAAAATCAATATTATAATAGTAAAGCCTTAAAAGAAGATGATCCAAAGGCAGCTTTACAAAGTTTTCAAAAAGTTTTGGATTTGGAGGGAGGAGAGAAAGGTGAATGGGGTTTCAAAGCTTTGAAGCAAATGATAAAAATTAATTTTAAATTGGTAAGTATATTAGATTAATGATATGTAAGATATATTTTTATTTTATAATATTTTATTTTTTTAGGGTAATTATAAAGAAATGATGGCACGATATAAACAATTATTAACTTATATTAAAAGTGCAGTTACCAGAAATCATTCAGAAAAATCTATAAATTCTATATTAGATTATATTAGTACCTCAAAAAATGTAAGTGATATTATAAATTGTAAAATGTAAATTGTTTAATTTTTGATATTTATTTTTTTTTTTTACTAAATATTTTATAGATGGAATTATTACAAGATTTTTATGAAACTACTTTAGATGCATTAAAAGATGCTAAAAATGATAGGTTATGGTTTAAAACTAATACAAAGTTAGGAAAGTTATATTTTGATCGATCAGATTTTAATAAATTAGCAAAAATATTAAAACAACTTCATCAAAGTTGTCAGGTAAACTTTTTTTAATTTCTTATTTGTAAATGAAATTTATTAATATAATATATGTATAATAAATTATATAATGTTTATGTTAATAATATTACATATATGTATAAAATATTTAATTAGACTGATGATGGGGAAGATGATTTAAAAAAAGGAACACAACTTTTAGAAATTTATGCATTAGAAATACAAATGTATACAGCACAAAAAAATAATAAAAAATTGAAGACTTTATATGAACAGAGTTTACATATTAAAAGTGCTATACCACATCCATTAATAATGGGAGTTATTAGAGGTAATATATTCAAATTAGGAATTACTTAAGATATTTAATAATGAATTAAAATTTTTTGTTCATATATAAAAGAATGTGGAGGAAAAATGCATTTAAGAGAAGGTGAATTTGAAAGAGCTCATACTGATTTCTTTGAAGCTTTTAAAAATTACGATGAATCTGGATCCCCAAGACGTACTACATGTTTAAAATATTTAGTTTTAGCAAACATGTAAGTATATAAAATGAAATAAATAAAATAATAGATTTACTTCTATTATTTACTATAATTTATTGTTAATATTTAAATATATATACACATAGGCTCATGAAATCTGGTATTAATCCGTTTGACTCCCAGGAAGCAAAACCGTATAAAAATGATCCAGAGATTTTGGCAATGACAAATTTAGTAGTCAGTTATCAAAATAATGATATTAATCAATTTGAATTAATTTTAAAACAAAATAGAAATAACATAATGGATGATCCTTTTATAAGAGAGCATATCGAAGATTTATTACGTAATATACGCACACAGGTATATATTATATGCATATTATATATTTTAAAGTTAGAAAATTCATATCTAAAATCTCTTTATATGATTTTATAGGTTTTAATCAAATTAATTAAACCATACACTAGAATTTATATTCCTTTTATAAGTAAAGAGTTAAATATTGATGTATCAGAGGTTGAAAGTCTTTTAGTATCTTGTATTTTGGATAGTACAATTCGTGGTCGAATTGATCAGGTAATATGATTTTATGTTATTCAAAAGTATTTATTTTTTTAATTTTACATAAACTATATACAGGTGAATCAAGTACTCGAATTGGATAAAAAATCAGTATGTGCAGCGCGCTATAATGCTCTTGATAAGTGGACAGGTCAGTTACATTCTTTGCATTTAACTATAGTAAATAAAATGTCGTAGAGAATATAATGCGCGTGAATCTAAAATAACATTGATTTTAAAACATTACATTGTATAGTATATCATAAATACCTATCTCCAATTATTTGAAAAATAAATTTATTGTGATATAATAAAATTAGAATTTTAATACCATTTACTTATTATTCCTTTTTGATATTTAATTTACAATATTATTTTTATATATTTATATATTTATATATTTATAATACTTATAAAATGAATTCATTTCAAAAAGTTCATAAAATATTGATTAAAAATATTATGTTGTTTGAGTTATGCTATCTTTGAATAATTATTGGTAACACGAATATTGAATTGTTTTAAAAATATAAACACAACATCAAAAATAAGTAGAATATTAGTAAAAAAATGATATGATTTGATTTTCGTTTTTAATACGATATTTTTCAAATGATTGAATTGTATTCAGATATAAGTCAAATTTACAGTATTTTGTTTTCAGCAATATAATCATCTAATTGGTATATGAAAATAATATTTAATCGATTTTTTTTTTTTTTGACGATAAATATTATTCAAATATTATTTTCTTTAGAAATTTCTTTATAATCTATTTTTCATATTTAACAATTAATTAAAAAACACTTATTTTAATATATTGTATTTTTTAGTGTACTTATTGATTTGGATTTGAATTATAATTGAGTAAAAAGTTATCAAATTTAATTGAATCGAATAATGATAACAAAGTTTTAGTATTTAATTATGTTATTATATAAAAATAAATGATTTCTCGGAATTTTAAAATTCTTAAATTTCGATTACGAAGTTCTGCTCATCTTAATTTCTATGCAAGTTCAATACATAGTGCAATTGAACGCTCTGCAAAAGGATATGCTTCAACAGAAGGACGAACGTGCTGTCTCGGTGAAACGGCACAGCTGGTTTTAGCTCCGTTTCAAGCATTGTTATTCAGTCTACGTTCGTGCCTATGTAAATGTTGGTTAACCCCAGGTAGGATGGGCGGTAGAATCCCTAGGCTCGTCCTACATCTTCGCTACCATGGGATGGTATAATCCTCTCGTCCTCGAACAGGTTCATCCTGATCCTCGCCACGTTCAAGGTAGTAGTTTGTAAAGCCACGGACACTTGGTTTATGAAAAAATCAATTTTGAAAATGGAATCACTAGCAAAGATAAAATTAAATTATCGGTTTTTCGTTTTTGATTTTGTTTTTTCATAGAAGACAAATTTCTCTACTTGAAATTTAAGAATAAGCAAATTGTAATGAGAGAATATTATTTTAAAATTATTTTTAAAATCTAATTGAGTTTCTAAATATATATTTACCATTTTAAAATGTAAAAATCATTAATAGAAATATATTTTAATATATTTTTATGTATTTTGATATTAAATTCGGCGAACGTTATACTTGCAATCGGTAATTAGCATATTAGAATATATATTAGAATATATAAAATGTCAAGAATTTACATTATCATATTAATTGAAAATTGTAGTCGAAATGGAGCTCGAAATATTTTTTTTATTTCTTATTATATATAGATTTTAAAATGAAATTTTCCTCGAAATTTTTTCTTCTATGAAAAATTAGAAATAAAAATTACAAGACAATCGAAGTGACCTCTTTTCAAGATTGATAAATAGTATTTCTCGAATGATCAATTGGTCAAGATTTTTTTGATCAAAGTTAGAAAAAAAAAAAGGAAAAATTTGAATTTACTAATTCAATATCACTATTTTGAAAAAAAAAAAACAAATTTGAATAACGATTAATTAATTAGAATATGATTATGACAAAGAATCGTTATTTAAACGAAAATAATAAGTAAAATCAACAAGAAATCATAGATTCGACTGAATGTTAATGAACAGGTATTTCTTATTTTTTATTTTCTTTTTTATTACTTTTTTTCTTTAATTCGAGCATCACGTCCATTGCAGGTTCATATTGCAATGTACACGGGGGAAGTAGCTCATGGAGTTGCGAGTAGATTCCATCCTTTGAGGAGAGTTAATTTAAGTGAAAACTCCATTTTCAGTGTCTCTTCCGTTGGAGGATGCCCTACGGGTTTGCGCTGTACGGTGCAAAAAAAAAAAAAAAAAAAAAAGAAAAAAGAAAAAAAAAAAGAAATATCAGAATTTTATATCTCGTTGCCGTACGTATACACAGAAATAGTAGATCTTCCATAATTTTTGAGACTTTTTCAAACGAATTTTCGATTCTTTTCGCGAAACATTAATTTTTAGATGTTCTACATTGATTTCATTAAATATTTGATAAAAAAAAAACGAGAAAAAATAATGATAAAAATTGATAATAATATCATTATCGAATGAATTGGAGCAAATAACAAATTATTGACAAAATAGAAAATAATTTTTTAACTTTGTACGAGAATCATTGATTCTCATTCTGTAAATTAAATTACACCCGTGAATTTGTCAAGTAATGGAATTCAATGTAAAAGATCTAGAAATTTTTATATTTCACTTTCGGTTATTTTTCAACCGACGAGATCAGACCGTTAAGGACAGCGAGCTACGAAAAAACGTTCAATTTTCAATTACAATCCCGTAATATGGGAAACGAACGAGCAGATTATATTTTTTTCTGATAATCTCCCAAAAAATAAGCCACGATAAGACAATGTGATACGATTAATATAACGTTTTTTTCGACATATCTCTGTATAATCTCTCGAATATAATATCGTCCGCGTTTCGCGTCGATTTATCTAACTGCTAAAGATAGAAAAGATAGGACGACAATTCTCGCGAAACCGATGGTTGAAATGAAATGTTGAAGGGGGTTGGCAAAGGGGGGTGGCAACACATCTGCCAGTTTTTAGTGGCGTCACCATATATCACAAGTGCGAGTTCAGAGAGAGAGAGAGAGCCACTAGCTGGACCATCTATCTTATATGGCTTAACTCGCTGTATATCCTATGTACGCGTGAACGCTTGTGCGGACATTTAGAGTAAAACGAGCCCCGTGTATTTCTATTCTTACCCGTGTGTGTATTCGTACAAAAGAGTTGCACTAGTCGAGTTGCGAGTTTCGATGACAAGACAGTCGTAACGCGATATAGTCGCGAGAAGAGTTTTTCAAAATCGTTTCCTAAGGTCTTAAGCAGGCGACGTGTAACTTTTGCCGAGCAAGTTTTCGAGCAAAACGCTTGCTTGGAATTTCGACAAGAAGAATTGGAAAATTGAATCGATTACTTTGGAAAACTTTTCGCCGTAGGAATTGTTCGTCGTTGTAGGAGAATAAAATTGGTTTCAGTTTCTAATGTTCCAAGGTAGTTTTCGAGTGTTTAAAGTCACGTTATAGTATGTATGCTCGTTCAAAGTTTATACATTGTTAACGCTCCTCCTTTAAAATAACCCGTTTGATTGGAATACTTTTTATTCATAGCAGGGCGAAGAGGAAAGTTTTTCCCTAATTGAAACGGTTAAAATAGAATGAATGAAATTTGGACATTTCCGTGCTCTGGATAGATGACCTTTTTAGACTACTTTTGACGCGGAGAACGATTCGATCCCGACAAAACTTTGTTCGGTACGGATGGGATGAGGTGACAGAGTTGAACGTATCCGACCGTGGTTGGTGTTCCATGTAAAATATACGAGCATTCAGATTAGAAATTTTAATCTCAGGGAAACAGGTTGCGAAAATGGCAGACGAACGACGGCGTGGAACTAATCGAGTTGTAAACGGGAATAAACCGGATAAAACGGGTTTGGAAAAGGTATTGGAAAATTGAGAAGTGCTCCCCGGGATTATGGTGAATCCGCGACATTTACATTTTATGATATTTGTCGAGTCTTTCGACCCTTGTTGCCACCAACGTAGACATTCCTTAAGCCGAGCCACCCTTTCGTTCTCACACAAATATCCCGCCAAGAACGTTTCTTCTTTCTCTCCTTCTTTTTATTGCATCGTTGTACATTATTCGCATGATATGTATCGTAGTAAAGGAAAAAAAAAAAAGGAAAGGAAAGAAATAAAAGAGAGAGAGAGAGAGAAAACAACCACTCGTTATGAAGACAAAGCAAGAAACGTACGTATAACTTTGAAATTCGCTTTCAAGATATTTTATGTCTTTTTTTTTCTTCTCTTTTCTTCTTTTTTTTTTTTTTGATTCTTTCTTCGACGACAAATTTCATTTATTGCCTTCGCAAGATATCGTGTTTCTTACGTGTACTTATTTTTTTTTAGATCTAATGAAAGGGAACGCATATTATCCGGAGACATTTCTTCCTTATTTATGCATAAGAATCATTAAAATTAACCATGGAAGAACCTCTCTAACAAACGTCCTTTTTTCCATTTCGAGGGAAAATTCCATTGAATTCGTCGAGTAAGTTGTACACATGTTCGTATTCCATTTAATTACAGCGTTCATCAATGTAAAAGAAAAAAAAGAGAGAGACAGAGAGAGAGATAGAGGGAGAAGAATAAATCATTCGCGTCGACATTATACAAAATCAGTGGAACTCACTGTTTTCAAATCGATTTTTCTTTTTTTTTTTTTTTTTTAATTTGAGCTGTAATTAACAGAACGTTCGATAGAAAAGCGATCTCTTCTTCTTGCCTCTTGCTCCGGGATTTTTTTTTTTTTCTTTTTTTTTTTCTATCGATCCCCGTAACAGTATTTCAGCAATGAGCGTGGATCCCCATTAATTCCAAAATAATTACGCGCACGCGTTTGCGTACGATACCGTGGCGGTCGTTATTGTTCCACTGATATCTGGATCGCATAAATACCGGTATCCGTTGCATTCATTCGACCCGTTATCGTTGTAACAGTGAACATTTATTACGCAACTGACCGAAAGGGCCGACCGTTTACGTTGTTAATTCCATAATTGAACGGGATACGATACGGGCTGCGATAAAGCAACTAGTTTTTCCATAAAAAAAAAAAAAAAATCTTCTCCCTATCCGACGCAAGTTTTCCAAGACCGATGATATATCGAATAATGGGATTTCATCGTCCGCCTGATATTTCCCCTCTGTGAATTACTTCATTCATAATTATCCCTGTTTGAAAATTTCAATAAGAATATAATATAATTGTTTGATAAAATTCAATTATTATTACGATATAATTATAACACTTTGATCAATTAATGTCGGTTTTGCGGGAATAGTATTCAAATATTATTTCGTACTATTTTAAAAAGATGTATTATCCGGGCTTTCCATTCTTTTTTACAGTAATATAACGAATGAAAAAAGAAGAAAATTAATTAACCTTTTACAGAAAATTGAAAAAAATCATCAATCGGGAGCTTACAAAATTTTTCCTTCTTGTAATATTTAATAATAATATTCTAATTTTATCGACTTTCGATATTCGACATTATTTGTTAATCCATAAAAAAGACTTTATGGATTATTCGTTAGTGAATAATGTTAAACCGAGATTAATGCAACGCGATCGTTCTAAACGCTGCAGATTAAAAATCTTCGAAGATTAAAAATCTTCCTTGAATCTTTCGAAATTTTCAATAGACTCGAAATTTAACAAAAAAGGAGCACGTAAGGAAACGTAATTACCTCCCACTTTCGAATAAGCCACGAATTATTTCCTGTCTTCGTTCCTCCGATATTCTTGCGGGGGGTGAAACGAGGCTGGGTACGGCATTTCTTTGGCCCTGGTCCGGGGATGGCCGATCGGAGATACCTCGTATTCGCGTTGTGCAAACTGCCGCCAAACGAGTTTTCCATTTGCTCTGGCCGCAATTGATCCGTGCGGCCGCGTCGCGCGCGATAACTATCCGGTGGACTCATTTAAGATAAACTTAACCGGGGATCAACGGATACGTGATTTCCATAGGGTTTCCTCTCCACGGCTTGAAATGTACACGAGGGGATTATTACGAAATTATATAGGATCAATATAACCCCTACGTGCCATTCATCCTGTGTGTGTGTGAGACGAGTTGGAAAACCGTTCCGTTATTTCTCGCCAGATAATCGGAAACCGTTCCTTCGTCTTCTTTTTTTTTTTTCTTCTTTTTTTCTTTTTCTCTAAGTAATAACAGATATATTAACAGATCGGGAAACGAGTCGTTTAACGAATCGTTTCTTTTTCAGAGAAAATTTTTTTTCGTTCAGATGGAGATCGAATAAGTTTCGCGACGGCCGATACTTTTGCGAAAGTGGGTCGGAAACATTGTCGTACGTAATTCTCTCGATATTATTCCCTTCCCGGTTCCACCATTCGGAACGCGCCGCATTACGACTTGCGGAATCTACATCCCCTTCTACATCCTCCCTCAGCATCAATACGTACGCGTTATACCTTCCGTCGAAAACAAGCATCTTAACGTAACACTATTGTACAGATTAGACGGAGTTCTCCATCTAGGCAGGTGTTAATTAGGCTATGCAAAGATTCTCCTCCTCGTTTCTGTGTGTCGCAACGATCTGATTGAGCAGAGAGTAGAGTTCATCAATTATGTTGATTAACTATTTGGAATGGTTGGAAAAAGATTCGCGAACCCTCGTCTTGGAATAGTTGATTTTCAATTATAAATTTAATCTACGAAAATAGATATATTTTATTTCTCTATAAAAATTATATTAATGTCATTACGACACGTACGATATAGTCATTAATTTATTTTCATCTCCCCGTGTGTGCGATCGTCTATCGTTCTCAAACAATTGTTTGTTTCATATTTTTGGTTTATTTGTTTTTGGCTTGCTTGTTTGTTTATTCATTCGGCTTATTCAACGTTAAACGTGTTAATTGCATTTCGCGCAACGTCAACTACATTGTAACTATTATTATAGACCCTTTTCGCTCGTGACCCCGAATACGCGGCCATCTTACGCTTCCAGCACATAATTAGTCTCGTTAATTAGAATGCGTCACACTAATGTTTCACCGCCACGCTGTTCTCTGTTTTCTCTGCAATTCGACCATTTCGACCACGACTTAACCTTGATTTCACGCAAAACGTCGACGAGAGAGTATGGACATTAATCCGAACGAGTGATTCCACCGAGATGGTTAATTAATCGTACGAATTTAACGGGACGCTTTCGTTTCGAAAAAATAAAATTTACATCATCGAGATTGAAACTTTTATCGTTTCATTCTATATTAGCGTGCTTTTATCACTTTTTTTGTTTTCTTTTAAATTTCTTTTATCGTTCGACGAATCACGGATCTCACTTTCTTTGTCGAATCACTTTTACATTTCTTTTATATTTCTTTATTAATTCAATTTTTCATGAATTTGACTGAGAGAGACAGAGATAAACTAATCAAGAAAGAACTTTCATCGTTGAAAAGTTAATTTTAATCGTACAGAAAGAAATCTATATGTAAGAATTAAGAGTCCGATTAAAGTTATTCTTCTCTACTGTACATAAAATTTTAAATTAATTTTGACAAACATCATTTAGATATTTATTAAAGTTTGCTCTTTTTCAACTCCATCGTCTTATCCGTTACAAATAATTTCGTAAATCGTTTAAGATTAATTTTATTTCATTCACATCGTAAGATGGATTCCCTAGTATTGCGATTAGTTGTTCCGCATCACGTTTCATTAAGCGCACGATAACATCCCATTCACTCTCTCCATTTTATGCATGCACGCGTACATACAAGATAAACACTAACACTTTGATTAATCCGACGATCTATCAATTCCTTTGCCTTTCTCATTTCTTAAATAACCATTTCTCAAATTATCTACTTTGTACATGGGAAAACACGAAGCTTGAACTTTATTTATACATTTCTCCGTTCCCCGTTTTCAACGACTAAATTAATCGTGCAATTAAACTATCGCCATTTAATTATGCGATTAATCTTTTCGCAATTGATAGCGATATATACATATATATTATTATCTGTGTATCCGCACATTTTACACTCGACCTGGCTTGTCACGACCTTTGCCCGCTCATTCACTCCGCCATTTTTCGACTTTAAAATATACATTGCACGCGTGTGCAATATATTATTGTTACCACGATGGAAAGACTTGTTTGTATCCACGTTTGTTCCACAGCAGGGAATAATTCTTTTATCACGAGCAATAATTTAAGTAGACGGGGAGGGGGAGGGGGAGTGGATTTAAAGACAAGACAGGGATGCAGAAGAAGGGAGGGGGGGCACGTTGGCTGTTTCCAAAAAAAAGTCTCGTTGGTTTTCTATGGGGATTACGGTTTACCGTGCTGAACCTAAGGCTAAGGATTTTTCAAGACGGTGGTGCCGTTGAATGGAACGATTTACGGCAAGTTCTCGTGTTCACCGATAAAATCCTTCGTTTCGAATTTACACGGAAATGACAATGGCGCTCGTGAAACGCACTCGCGTGTTACGTTCAATTAAACGTAAACTTATTTTCTTTGTTAACGAGTTTTAAGGGGGAAGATGAAAGAGAGGGAAAAATCAGTTATTGAATGGACAATGTATATTTCGTGGAATATATTAGTTTTTCGTTTCGTTATATCACAGTGTACAGCCTTGTTTTCTATCGAGTCGCGTAATTCGTAGTGTTTTCTACTGTCGGCGCTCAAATGTTACGATCGTATCACTTCGCTTTGCGCTTCGATCCTTTCACGACAAAAGATAGGATTTTTCGAAAAACATCGAATTAAAGGAAAAATTTATTTAAAGGGAAGAATCAAGGTGTTAAATATATCTACTATCACAAGTAGATTATCACTTTACAAACTTCTTATGCACGTGATAATATTCAATCAGTTTACCGTTTTTAAAGTTTGCTTTTAAAAAAATTTATTAAACGCAAAGTATCAACATCGGCGCACAATCGAACATCAAAGTGAATCGTACGTGTGTACTTTACGTGGCAAGGGTATGCGCGCGTAAGATATAAATCGTAAGGGGTTGCACATGTCTGGCATACGTGTTGCCACCCTATGTTCTCACCCTTTCCGTTTCCCTCTTGTGTATCGATACTGTATCTTCATATATCTGTCCGTTTACGGGTATGACGTGACTGATCACCTAATCGCTACACCCTCAGCGATCATGCAGCAAAAATATTCATCCCATTAAACAATCGTTTATATCAATACGCGCAGTCCGGTATCGCTATCGATTCCATGAAAGCGTGATTGAATTGGAAAAGTCAAAGCACATATAAGATTTAATCAAGATTCCAATGTTCTTGTTTCAACATTGTTGAAATTGTCTCTTTTCACAAAAAACAAACGATTCCTTTTCATTCAAAGAAAGGAGAGTAACTCGATATCACGATTTCTCGATCTCGTTATCCAAAAATGTATCGTCAATTTTATACATATATATATATTTATAACCTTACGTTCCTCGAAGATGTTATGTCTGCGATTCACGCTAGGAGATACTCTCCCGTAACAGATATAAGTCGTGCGGGTCGCACATGTCTGGCATACATGTTGGCCTTCAACCCTCTTTTATCCTAGCTTTTCATCCTTCCTTCCCGACTCTCTTTTCCGGCTGGGAATTCTACTTAATATTGCAACGCATTACCTTCTTTTACCACGTTTCCACCAGTGCCCCACCACCGAAATCATACACCGGGTGTCGAATTATCGGCGTGAATCATCGAAGGTTACGCTCGGGATGAGTCTGATTAGAGACGGTTCACTAATCGATTGGATTCTGTATCCGCGTGTAAAGGGCTTTGAATGACAATTTGTAATACTATACGAAATTTTATATATATAAAGATGAAATTATAAATTGTTCATTTTATACGATTGAACGTAAATTGTAACGTAATCGAGCAAGCATTTAAAGCATTTGTCCCACGAATTATCCAATGATTTGAATCGAAATGCTCGGAAATATCGGCGCGATCCGTTAAACGCATCGATTACATTTTTCCGTATGAAATCTCATTTCGAGAGGGTGTCGTGAGGGAGGGGAAATAAAAGACGGCCCGATATACCAATAATCCCTTCGGTGGAAAATTTCAGCGGAAAGGCCGGGCCACCGATTAGGGCTACTCTATTTCCTGGCTATGGACCCATGGTCGAAAGTAACGGGGAAATCCTCCGGAGACTTTCGATCGATCGATGGGAAACGGTGCGCGGAAACGGACAGCCCCGGCGTCGTCCGGTTGCCGAGAGCGTTTGGCCGGATAAAAATTGTTACGACCGACTCATGCTACATCGGGCTAAATGTTGACGGTACAATATTGCGTGCACAATCGATGCAGAAGCTATCGATGAAATATCGCCGAGCGTGCAATATCTCGTGCCGCGACGCGCCCTTCGATTATCGGTGACCGAATTTCTTCGCGATTCAGCGAATTCGCTTGTTGTGAATTCGATATCGCGCTTACTTCGCTCCCTCTCTCTCTCTCTCTCTCTCTCTCTCTCTCTCTCTCTCTCTCTCTCTCTCTCTCTCTCTCTCTCTCTCGCGTTGTCGTTAGGGGGATGATTCGACGCGTTAATAAACGATCGCGTTGATAATGTTGCCCGTGGTGTGCTGCCGATCGGATATCGCGTCGAGTGACGCGATATTCCAACGTTCTTTTCGTCGGATTCGTGTCATTGATTTCGAAAGGTCGACGATTTTATACCATTTTCACGCGTTCGAAATTTCGAATGGCGCGCGCGGGACGGATTTAAAATTCAAATCGATTCGATCGGATCATTATCGAAACTTTGTAACGCGTTTGCGTGCGGATTGACATATTTTCTCGGATCTGGAACGGAGGATGGATGGATGGATACCGTCGCTTTCTCGGGATCCGATATTGGACGTTTCGACGTTTCGGAGAGATAGGGGGGGAGGGAGAAAGCGACGCGCGCGTTTGGCAAGATCTTGAGAGACTCCCTTTTGCGGATATGACGTAAGTCTGTACGCTTTGCACCAAGTATTTGCGCACCAAATACCCGTGCATCTCGACTTTAGAATATTCAAAATACGAGGTGGAAATTCAGGAACGAAAGTCAGAGTTTACTTACTTTAAATCTTCGATTCGATTAATCGTTATTCGAATATTTCGCTCGGGTTAATAAACATAATTGCGAAAGTGATTTTCGAGAGGCGTTAAGGGTTATTTTCTCGTTCGATTCGAAGGAGAGGGAGAGGGAGAGGAAATGTAGTGGGTGGAGAGGATAGTTTACGGAAATGCAGGTGAGCCGTGAACCGCGTGTTTGCCTTGGCCTGATGTCGCGTCGCGGCACACAACGCCGAGTTATTACTCCATAACCCGTTGCTTTTACAGGCTCGACAAGTTGGCTGATACGCGACGCGCCGCGTAAGCAACAACACGTACGTTGTCGCGTGATAAATTGTCGATCATCCCTCCCCCATTAATCGAAACTTTTTTAATCCCTGAACGGATCTGTTCTCTCTCTCTCTCTGCTCGAGTAAATTCGAAGGAACGAAAACCAAAGCCAATCGTTACTCATCCAGATACATTACATATATATATTTTCGACAAAGTTGAAAGAAGGAGATCCTTGGAGAGCCGATATATATTTTTTTTTCGTTCCATAATATCTACTTTCGTTCCAGCGTGCCCGGAGTCTCGATGAGAGTCGAAGATGAGAGGAAGGTGGTCGTATATAAGCGACACAATAAAAAGGGGACGCCGATGATGCTCGTTCACGAATCCAAATATCTTGGAGCGTCATATCGCCGGGCGTACATTTCGCCTCGCTTCTTTCGCTCTCTCCGCACGAGCACCCTCGTTAAGCGTCTACGTGTTCGCGATTCTCAATCGAGGAACCGAGCCCTGCCTTACCACCGTTACTTCTGATCGCTCGATCCACCGCACACACGCTCCTTCCTTCGGGCAACGCCTTTAATCTCTCCGCTTTCGGTTCCATCCGGAATTAAGGGCTCTCAATCCCCTCCCCTCCCCATTCTACTCGCTTCGTAATCGAACATTTCCCGGCCAAATTGAAATAAGTTACAACCTTTCTTCTCGAAACGAATGATCCAAACTCTCGAATTCGTCGATGGATATATTATATGGTTGTTCTCCAATAGCGTTAGCCAATACACACCTTACGGTATCTACTCGGTGAGAGAGAGTTTGGGGGACGAGAAGGCGAGCAGCGTTCTAGGCAACTATGTACGTCACGTCTGGCTTCTGGATTACATTTATATCCCCACACTAGTTATAGGAAGGAGGGTGAGCCCAGAGGGCCGATGCGCCAATACGTGCCTATAATCTTCCACCTCGTTCTCTTTCACTCGCTCGCCATCCTTTCGTTTCCCCCCTCATCCTCGATTGTAGATTATCTCGTCCGCCATCGCGTCCCCTTTTCTCGCGTCTGTATTCTTCATCTTTCGTGCGCATTCTAACGCATACGAGTGTTCGTTTCGAGTATGTTTCTTTCTTATTATTTTTCCCTTTTTATTCTAATTTTTTCTTCTTTTACGCATAGATTAATTGGTTCTCGAATAATTCGAAATCTCGAAACAGGGAAGAATATTTCTTTCACTTGCGATTTTTATTTGTACTCTCATCTCTTTTAATTTCATCAAGATTTATATACGTGTGCTCGTTTCCCTCTTTTCTCATATTTCCCGCTCCTCGTTCTTCCACCTCTTTTCTCCACCTTTTTTATTCCAACAGCACGCGTGTTCTCTGTAAGAAGCAAGCGTCGTCTACCGGAGTAACTCTCGGCGACGATGACTCGGTGTGCACGATCCCCACCGACGCTATTACTCCTACGGGACGTTTTATTTCTGAACGATGTCTTGGTCATGACTCGAAAGTTTTTATCGGGAGATTTCACCCCCGCATCCTCGATAAAGCGTAATCTGAAACGCTTTCGGGAAATTCCATGTTTTCCATCATTTTTTTTAAACAATCGTTCCGTTTCTTAATATCAAGATAGATGAAAGAACAATCAAAAAAAAGAAAGAAACGTTTAAATTATTCAAGAATTTTCAAATCGTTAAATAGTCTCGTTTATTCCCTAATTTTGGCCAATTTGACTTGTAAATTAACTTGTAGATTTTTCGAAGCGATTCCTAAACGACGGAGACTGTAATAAAACCGAAGGATTTAGGATGTTTCGGAAGATAAATGGCAGGATAGCAGGATAAGGTGGTTATTTGAGCGGCACATATTTGATTACACATTTTTACGAGAGGGCAGAGTCAGTGATCAAAGGTAAAACTTTCATTCGTGGCCGTAAAATAGCCGCTGTACAATTTCCTTCGTCCCATTTCGCATTTCTTTTCGTCGATGAAAAATGAAACACCGAGGGGAGGAGGAGGAGGAGGGCGATTTCGATTGTCGTCACTTCGCCGAGAGAGAAAAAAAAAAAGGAAAAATTTTGACCTACGATTTACGAGCCACAACCCCCTTATTCCGCCCCCTCCTCGTGATTTACGAGGAAGGCTTAACACAGACCCTCTGGTTTGTTTTTATCAATAGTTAATTCGCAATTTACATCCGCTTAAATATTCATACCGGCCCCGCCGTTCCGGAAACCCGGGGCTTTTGGTCCTCCGCATACTTATTCCATACTCTTTCTCTCTCTCCCACTCCCGTCCTCTTCTAGAGCTTTCTCCACCAGCCCTCTTCCTTTCTCCTTCCCGTCTTCTCCTTTTCGTCTCTTTCCCCGGTAAACGGGCAGGAAAGCTGTGCGAGAGCAGCGATAAAACCCAGTGGGATACGTTCGAATACCTTTGCACCCGAAACCTCTCACGCATTAAATTCTAAAGCCGCTTTCTAGTTTCACCCTGCACCTTGCTTTCCATCTCTCTCTCTCTTTCTCTTCTCTCCCTCTCTTTCTCTTCTCGCTTGCTTCCCTCCCTCCCCGCTGTTCGTTCTCATCCTTCGATGCTCGAACAAGGAACAAAGACAGAGGAGGAGGAGGGAGAGAGAGAGAGAGAGAGAGGTTGTGGCGCGAAACTTTGTTCTGGAAAAGTGGGGTGGTTGTTGGGTACCGAGAGGCGTGTAAAGCTCACCTTTCCCCGCTGTTTATGGTCGGATAAATGTGCATTAAGGATCACGGATTTCGCCGCATCGCTCGGTCGATTAATTAGCGATTAATTAACGTGTTAGCGCGCATGCTTTTAAGGCCGGGAAGGAAGGTGATAATTTTATTATCGTAACGGATGATGACGAATCCTCGCATCAGCGTCGTCGGCGAGACCGATGGGGAGAGATCGGGGAATTAAAGATCGAACACGGGGCGATGAAAAGCGGAATTATATACTTTTCTCCATAAACCGGTCGGGATAAACCTTGTGTAAAACGAAAAACGTTTTGAACTTGTTGTAACCGATGGGGACATAAATTAATTAATTAAGAGAGACCGACCGCGATATACGATGATACCAGATTGGCCCGGAAGAGTGCGCGTTTATCAAACAATTTTCCGTTTGCTCTGTCCACGATCCGAGGATACAACGCGATGTAACCACAATTAATTAAATTTAATGACCGAGTGACAGTGGCATTATTAATTAGTAAAATTAACCGCGTAACGCACCGATATTCCATTGAAGGGCGTAGAAACGGTGCCATATATAGGGGATATATTCGCTCTCGGTTTTATTAATTACGATTTACACGTTCGATACAATTTTCCTTCTTCGATCATTTGTCCCGGCTAATCTTTCAACCGATGCTTTGATACTTTGTACTCAGCGAGGTGTCCGACATGCTCGTTCATTCGATTCTTCAATCTTATTTCGAAATGAACCAGAAACAGGACCTCGCTCATGGTGTATACTTTTTAAATCGAATCGGTGTTTATTTTTGTCAAATATTTAACCGCTTTTCCATCCATCCGAATTCCCGCGAAGCCGAGAATTTCTTCTTATTTCGCGCACGTAAACTCGCTTTACACTCCACCGATGGTACACCCGGCCGGTTACCAGCGGCTTGTCAGCTTGTGGCTATATTTGCGTGTTTTATTCATGAAATACGTAGCTGTCTATCATATTCCCAGATAAGATTCAGCGAGTGTAGACGCGGTATATCGTCGCCCACCGAAATCTGTCGTTCCACAATCGAGAAGCAAGGAATAACGAAAATAAAAAAAAAAAAAAGATAAGTACTCTTTCCAGATTATTTTTATTCCTCGATTTATCGACGCGTCGACTCCAGATCGGATATATCGCCGAGTATTATTAGATGCCGTGCCTTTAAAAATCCGTACGTCGAATCTGGAACGGTATAACGCGTTCTTCTTTTTATTCCATCTTCGACCAACCGCAAGCAACGAACGCTACCCGCTTGAAACGATGCCATAAACGACGCGCGTGTACGCGTATTAAGCGGGGGAAAAGGTGTATCGTTTATTTAGGTGGTTCAATCGGTGAAATTTTTCCGGAATTGGGGCGCGGATCCGCTCGACCGCAACGGCGCGGATCGCGAGCACTTCGATTATTACGGTTATCGCGCGGTGCATCACAATGCCTTGGTGGCTGTGGCTCAGCCCGTGCGACACGTGCATTGTAAACACGAGGTTGGCCGCGTTATACGATCGTCGCAGGTGCAAAGTTAAATGTGCATGGCTCCGTTCAACCTTGGTTTACGGAATTCGCGCTTCGATATCGATGTTCCGGAGCTATTCGAAGGGGGTTCCAACCAACGAAACGTTCGTTCGTTCCAATTCTGTAGCTGGCCAGTTGCCGCGGAAGTGCATGGACAAGGACGGATGGGTCCAATCTCATCCGCGATCGTGTAAATTAAAGAATACGGCCCCTTCTCTTCTATCTCGATGATGTGTTTACTTTTAACACGCGTTAACGATTTATAATATAATTTGGACTCGAATTTTTGTGATTTTTTTTTTGAAAAAGATTGTGGTTTTATTTTGGGATTCAATTATGTAGAATAAGTTTGTATTTTCACACAGTTGCGAGAAGGAATGGGCAATTTCCATAGATTATTTGGCCATTAAGAGGAAGCCGTATCTCAGGAATCGAATCGAGAAATATCGTAATACGTGATACCATTTTCGAATCGATTATCAATCCGTTACAATGATCTACGGATATTTCCGTATTATCGATCCGTAGAAATTCGATATATATATATTTGTTACGGATAAATTCGCTATATTGCTTTATAATTATTTCCTTATCGCGCACAATGGAGTCTCGCCTCCAGAGAGTCGAACGTACGCTTTACAATCTAATTACTCGTTAGTCGCTTATAGACACGGACGACGACGGAACGTTATTATTGCTGAAACGACTGAAATCTGGATGTAATCAAGCATTTATTGCTCCTTGGCCTTCGCCAAGTTTAGCGGTTTTAGCGCCGTTATCGCGTCTCACCTCTACTCATAAACTGACTTTTACTACTTACCCTACAACTCTCGCGTTCATAGTCTTTGAGAGTTGCGAACTCGATGGCCTTATTAACGATATTCCACAAACTAGCAATATTGGATCGCGAAATTATCGATGAACAATACGTTAATGCAACATATTTTTCAAAGACACGTATGTATAGTTCGATTATTTCTTTGGAGATTTATACATTTACATCAACATTGAAATATCGTTGTGTACAATAAAAACGGATTTTCCTTCTTACTCAAAATTACAATTCTCTCTTATTCGTGAGAGGAGGATATCGAAAAGGATATTCGTGGCTTTGGACGAATATATAACTTCATTCGTGACAGGAAATGAGATGTTTCACGAAAAACAATAGGGCGGAATATTTTTAAAAGACGATTCGATTCCTGATCTCTCTCTCGGTTGGAAAAACATTGGGTGAAAATAAGGCCGGCCAGCTGGAGCGGATTAAAGCCGAGTTCTCTGTAATGCAGAGTCCTGTAAAGCGTATCCCAGGAGCTGATATATCTCTAGTTTGTAGTCCAGCTACTAAAAATCCTTTATTTCTAGCCTGAAAACGGAAGGCTGGCGAAAGGAGGGTAAGAGAGGGTTGGCTGCGCACCATCTGCGCCCTTCTCACGCTTTTACCCAGTAGTGCCAGCTAGACCGACAATAAGCTGATAATTGAGCTTTTGAATAATTCCAGCTATTTAATCCTGGTTTAATAAAGCTTCCCGTTTCAAAACGCTCGTGAATTTCATTAGAGGAACCCTTGACTGAAGAATCGCGGGGGCGACATTAATGCGCGCAATTTAGTCTTTCTTTCTTTCTTTTCCCTCTTTCCCCCCTTCGCGCTGTCTCTTTCTCATTCTCTTTCCTCCCTTTCCTCCTCCTCTTTTTTTTTCGACCTTCGTGGAAAAGTGGACGTAATTTATATATAAAAAAAAAAAAAGGAAAAGAAAGAAAAAACAGAGAAAAAATTTGAGAGATGGGAAACACAATGGTGGCCTTATTATCCTGAATTCGGTTAAACACGAGGGTTACGCTAAAAAAAGAGCGCTTTTATCTTGTTTAAGAGAATTAAGAATCAATAAATGGCGAATCTTCTTTTATTCGATCCACGATCGAAAGTATTTCTAGGCTAAAAATGGCGATAAATGTTCGCCGAAAACACGAGGGTTACGCTAAAAAAAGAATGCTTTTATCGGGTCTTGTTTAAGAGAATTAAGAATCAATAAATGGCGACCAACGAATCTTCTTTTATTCGATCCACGATCGAAAGTATTTCTAGTATTTCTAAAAATGGCCGATAAATATTCGCCGAAAACGACGAAAGTTTATTCGAACGAATACGCTTTATAAATAATTACCGCGGCCGATATTGGTCTCGAAACGAATCGCCTCTTTCGCCCATTTGAAATTCCGCTCCCTGGATATAACAATAGAATACCGTGAATCCGACCTTGCCGCGGCAATCAAATTTCCATCGATGCAGGCCGCTGCATTCTCCGCGAATGCACCACGGGGATATAGGGTATCAAAAGGCCAACCTCTCCTACAACGATACGAGTTTATGCAGTGGAGCGTTTAGTGGCGTGGGTTCTTTCATCGGTAGATTAGTTAATTTCGGTGCAGCTATACCCAGTCCCCGGATCCCTGATGTAATTAGCCGCACAATAGGAAACAGCTGGCCCTCTATCGTACGGCCGATGTAACGTCTAAACCAATCTCCGCCAACAGACGATTGTTACACCTGTATTTCCTACGTCCGTCCATGATTTACCTTACCTCCTCCCCTTCCATCAATCACTTTCCTCCTCCTTTTCCTTCCGATCTTTTCCTCCAACGTTTCGTTTCGAAAAAAAAAAAGAAAAGGATCGAAAGCCATTAGGAAGGAATTTCCTTGATACCTGGTCAGGGTTTATCGGTAAAACGGATAATCGGTAATTGATTCACGCAGAGGCCGGCCGATTCTCACCAGTATAGTGGCGCTGGCCGTGGAACGAAATTAAGCGTGCCGCTCGCGTCGCGATACCGTGCCAATTAATCGACTGGTTCCACTGGTTATCCGCGGCGCACTTGTGCGGGCATCGCATCCACCCCCGAATTCCGCTTACTTTAACCGGAACGATCAATTTGCGGCCCCGATAATTGGCCCCGATCCTCTCGGAACCGTTTAAGAAAACAAAATCGATTTCCTCCACTTCTCTCCGTTACTCTTTCCCTCCCTCCCCCTACGGATCAAGAAGAATCGTTCTCACCCGCAAACATCCCTCCTCTCTTTCCTTCCCTCTTCCTCGGAAGAAGATTCTCGATTCGATTAGAAGAAAGCGGTCGAAATTGAATATCAATTTCCGCGACGTCATAGCTTCCTCATAGGAAGGAGCTTGTCCTTGAGCGGGCGCCGTATCTGAGCGTTGCAGGGAGAGCAATTCGAGCTACTACTACTGTTGGGCGGTCAGTTTATGCGGGAGGGGCTTGACGAGCTCCTGGAAGAACAGGGGCAAGCGCACGACACGCACACCGACACGGGGCGTTTACGTGTTGTACAACACGACAATGCAGCCCTGTCCCTGATGTGTCCGGTGAAGCAATCGGTTAACAGGATCGGGGGGCCTAATACGTATATACGGGTCATCAAAGAGAATCCCGAGCTTGTGACATATTTGATGCCCGCCCCAGACTCTCTGACTGTTGGCATAGTTAAAATGTCATTGCATTTGCTCCTTCCGTTCCTTCCTACCTTTTGATCGCCAATTTCCTCTTTACGAACCAGTAAACCAGTCTGCAGATGATATCCTCCATAATTGGTTATCTTATATAATTGGGGGAGAGGGAAGGAAGATATTTATCTGTTCATCGTTAATTGAAAATAGTTCAATTCACGATACGAGGCGTATATTTAAAAAATATAATTCATTTATCGTTCATTTATCGAAATTCAAATCTGTATTCTTCTTGCACGAAACAATTGTGAACTGAATAACAATACCACATTTATAATCTTACGTACGAATAATAAATTCAAAGGAGGGGAATAATTTTAACAAGAAAAGGCGAGCGTGAATTGAAATAATTCGAGACGCTTTCCCAAACTTTCCTTCTTAAAAATGTAACGAAAACATAGATAACAGAGGAGGAGAAAGAAGTTCTCGTTTTGCTCTCTCGTCGAAGCTTGTTGTATCGAGCTTGCCCGACCCGAGCCCGAGAGCCGGGAGGGAAGAAAGAATTTCTGGAGTGTGCCACTTGGTGGATTTCACCAGACGGCATCTTGTCGAAATGGAACATTCATGAGAGATCCCCCTCCTCCCCAGTTTCGGGGCGGATGCAACTTTTATGCGGGCAAGACCCGGGGAGCGGGGTCATCGCATTTATACCGACATTCTCTCTTTCGAACCCACGTATCCCGTAATCGCGTGTTCCGCCCCGAATAATTGATGCGTGCGGGGGCGCGGAATCCTCCCTCGGATCAGGGGAGGGTGTGCGATGTACGCTCGACGGAAGATTGAACTCGCCCACGAGTTACGATCGTCGAGTCTTCTCCGGGGAGAATGTAATTTATTATTACGCCGAAAAATTATTATTTCGCCATCGAATATTAAGAAATGCGTGTATATATATGCTCCTTCGTCCAACTTTTCTTTACCCTTCGAAGGAAGGGAAACTTTGCGCGAAGTGGGATTCTTCTCTCCTCTTGAAAAAACTTCGAGAGGAAGAACTCTTGTTGTGGACACTATCTCGATACATGAGGAAAATTTCAACGCGGTAAAAGGGGGATACGATGAAGAAATATGGCTTCTCTTTGTTCCGAAAAGAGCTACTTTAAAACTTGGAATTTCGATCGAAAATATTGTCGTTCGCCTCCTTTATATTAATCACGAATTAATTCCAAACTTTGCTCGTATCGTTTCTTTATCGTAACTTTCTTTAAGGAATCGATTATTTAAGGATTAACAATTATTTCCAAAATCGTCAATCGATCTTCTCTAAAAATATACGCATCATAATAATCTTTTCTTTAAAAATGGCTGCATCATTTTACATAGACTATTTATACACGCGATATATATCTTGAGATGCGTGTGAGGCCAATTGCAATTACTTTTTGGCATGGTTCCTATTACAGATTCGTCGGTGCAGAAAACTGTAATTTCTTCTTGTTCTGGTAATTCTCAGCAGCCCGACGGTTGCTGCGCCAACCCCTTGTCTGGATCCCGAGGGTTTACAGAATGTGAATAACTTAACCTCGTGAAACTTCGCGCCAACCGCGAGGCATTAAGCCCGGTTTATATTACCGGCTCGTGTGTATCGGTGTGTATTACTTAGTTAGCATACACGCTTGCATATACGGAGCGCACGCGTGTACGCGCGTTCACGTGCAAGCGCATATGTCACGTAACAGTGGGAAAGTCATACATTCGGATATCAGAGTATTTCAATGTTCCTGTTTGATTAATCAGAAACCTTCTCTATCCCGAGCGTTTGGGATTTCAACGGCGATACGTAGTCGATCGGCGGAAGATGACAATGGCGGTCATAAAGGGTGCAATCCCTCCGGTATAAAATGAAAGCTATCGCATTTGCATATATTCATGATCTAAAGATCCTTGTTTTGCTTGATTTTATATAATTCATTTCGTATTACACTTGTAATACGTGTGCGATTATTATTGCGTTTAACGCTGGGATTGCATTTAAAATATTAAAATTATGAACGAAGGAATGGAGAGTTAGGTTAGTTCCATTTTTTAACGAAGATTCTTTTTATTTTTTGATTTCTGATATTTGGTATATTGATGTAAATTAAAATATAGATATAAATTAAAATTATTGGAAATGTATTTAAAATGAGATGATGTTTAAAATTTCTTTTGAATCGAACTGAATCGTTCTTTTTTACATAGAAGAAATATTTTTGGGCATGCGTCGATAAACTTTTCACTCTTTTTCTTCTGACAATCGCTTCCCACACACTTGTATCGAATTTAATTGTAAAAATATTTCTGGGAAGAAAGGAGCGGGGAGCGGAAGAACAAATTGTATTCGAAATTAAAATTGCATTAAATTATAACGAATATGCAATGTGATATACGTTTTTTTATTGAAATCATTGGGAAAAGAGTTGATGGAAGTTTACACAACGATGCATATTTTTCAGCCAGGATACGCACGTGCTGTTTGCATTTTACAGGGTGGATAAATTAAAAGTTTCGCATTGTTTTATTTGCTCGTAACAATTTCGTTCACGAACCATGACAAATGGCATGCTAAAAATGAACATAACGCGATGCAATTATTATTTTATGAAATTTCAAACCGGGAGAGAATATATATATATAATATATGTATGCATGCACGGACTGACACGAACGATAAGTTTGTAAAACGATGGAAATAGGAAACCATCCTCCTTAATGCTTTCTTTAAAGGGAGATACATTAAATATAAATGGCCGGTACGGTGTAGAAAGTGGATTGAGAGTTGGAGCTAACCCGAGCAAGATCTATAGGGGGGTTTCGTTATGAATATGTTATCAGGATACCTTTTAACGGGTTCCTCCGCCACTGCTCACGAAGGAAACAAACTTTTTACCAATGTTTATTCGATCAGTTCGAAGGCTGAGGAAGATATCTTAGAAACGGAACAAGAAACGTGTGTTCCAAACGGGAATCACGTAATGCCGAGGGTTTAATGCATCGTGGATCTTGTAACGTTTCTTTACTCTCCTTCCTCCTGTCCATTTTAATGTTGTTTTTTTACTTTTTTAAAAAAAGTCCCTCTGTTCTTAAACGAACCGCAAAATGGAAATATTAACTGAGAAAACTTCTTCTGTCTTCTCATGAAAAATTAAAGATTAAAAATAAATATATCATAAAAATCATCAATTTTGGAAAATTATCCTTATTTTTTGAAATATTCAGAACAAAAATTAATATAATATAATAATTTGAGAAGAATAAAAAGATATTGTCATTCATAAATGTTTTTAGGATACGTTTCATAAAATTTAATGCAGTTGCGCATAATTTTAATCCTCAAAATTTATTTACACCTTCTACTTCTACAGAATTACTATCTTTTCGTAAAAGAAACAACAGACAGAATTTTCTTAATTACCTGTATAACGATGTACGAAATACAATTTTCACGGTGGATGAAAAAAGAAGAGAAAAAAGAAAAAAAGAAAAGCAACGTAAACGAAGCCTATCTAATTAATAATTAAATGTTGGGGATTCGTTGAAAATTGAATTTCACTTGTGATTCAATGCGTTTGCAATTAAATTGGAACCAGACATCGGTTTGTCGCCCGGTTGAAAATTAAATTTCCCGCCAAATTTTCCAACGACCGGAAGTTAATACGCGGAGAAGTCACGCGATATAGAATTTTGCGTCACTTCTGCTATATAAATTCTTTTATCCTCTTTTATATATTTTATCCCTTCACGATGGGACAAACCATGGTGGATGATAAAGAAAAGCAAGAACAAAAGTATTCACGACACGAGCGTTGAGGAGATGTATGCATTTGCTTCGATGCCATTCACAAATACTATAAACTAACCGCAACTCAGACATATATATATATATATTAATTCTACGAAAGTACCGCGAACTGTGGTCGTAGCGTTTAGCGGTAGGGGAATCCAAACCATCGCATTTGACACCCTCATTTCAGATTCGAGATTTTCAGATTCGCGATCCTTGTATTTGTCGTTTCTTCTCCGATATTAGACCCACTTCTGTCCTGTATAGCTCTGATTTACGATTACATTAAAATCGATGGAATGGAGATTTTAGAAACAGAAGATTCCGATTTTTAATTTATTCTGAATCTAGATACAGATTCACAAATTTATTGTGCTTTCTAAATAAGATTAGAAACAAGGTTTTTATTACAAGGGCGTCGACATTAATAATTATTTTTCGGATTAGAATATAATTTCTTTTTCTTATCTTGGTCCACTTCAATAGAGACACGCCTATCATCCTATCAATCATACAAATTTTTCCATTTCTAAATAACAAAGAACCTCTGTCTTCCAAAATTGGATTCGTAAGAAATCCAATTCAATGTTTCATATTCTTAACTTCACACAATTTCCTTCTTAGCTCGAAGAATCCATTTATTTCCATTTCGATCCTCATTAAACCATCGACCTCTCGAACTCTCGGATCATTGTTGATTTAAAATCGATTTGGAAATCGGAGGTGGCAAAACAGCGTGTCGCGTTAAATACGGTTTCGAGTCAAACGCATTCGTACGCCTTTTGCGCGAGATGCGATTTCGATGTGTTTAGCGGCGGTAAAACTAGAAAGCGTGCAGTTGACACGCACGGGTCACGGGATTTTCTTTTCCGCGCTTTGATTCCATCCAGTCGCCGGAGAGGGCCATAGGTGTGGGTGGTGAGGGGAGGAACAGAGCGGTCGCCCCTTTCCTCCCCCCCCTCCTCCAGCGGAAAATTACCTACGGCCAGCCTCGCGCTGAGGTTTTGCGGTATCGCGATACACGCGCGGGGCACGGACACCGGCGCGGGGCGCACGTGTGCGTGTTCGGTCCAATTTTACATGCAATTTCGCGGTGGAAGGCGGTCCCCGCAGGATGGCGGGGTTTTTAATTATATCTAGCTGCTCCCGACCCGGTGCAATATTAACCGGAAATAATTCCACCTATGGAAACTCTGCTATCGACATTGCTGGAAGGCGGTCGATCTGTCGGTCGATCGAGACGAAACAAAAATGGAAACTTCCTGCTTCTCGCGTCGGTCATCCTTTCTCTCTCTCTGCTCTCGTCGAATATCGAGCGAATCCTCCGACGAAATGCAGCGAGAATAATAACCTCGAAAGTACGCGAACTTGGATATCGAAGAGGGGGTGGGGGTAACAATTGGTTGATTTCGTCCGAAGCCTATTTCGATTGTATCGTGTATTTATATCTCGTCGGTTCGATTAAAAGTATAATTTCCACGAATACTGTCTCTATTCTATCACTCTTGAACCCGATTCTTTGATATCGCGTGATATTAATTGAACGCGATTCTTTTCCGTATATCGTTTCTTTAAAATCTTCCCTATTGTCACGAAAAGAGAAAGAGTAGTCTTTTTTCTTTTACGTTTGGAACGATACGTTCTTCTGTAATCCGCGCAGGAATGTATCGCAGGGAAATAATCCAATATTTTGATAGTTTCGAATTTTTTCCAGTGTTTCACGGAGTTGTTTCGCGATTGACCGTTCCTCTGTTAAACTCCACTTTGTCCACCAAAACCATCGCGTCGTGTACACGATAGTTTAACAGGGGATATCGACTCGGTTCTTTGGCCGAGACTCGGCATATTTGCGCGGCCTGCAAGCTTTTCAGTCCCGAACTTTCCGATTCGATTTCGATCCCCCCCGTGCATAATTCAACGTGCAGTCGAATTAAAACTAATAATCCGCCGGTAAATTCGACTAACAAGCGGGTAAATCCGGCATTACCGAAATTAGTTTTCACGTGCTTATCCCGTGTAACGAAATAATTAATCCGTTCGATGAATTCCGATATTGTTATTGGAGGATGAGGGGAGGGGGAGGATTGGGATTGGGATGTTTGATGATCGATCGAAGAGATATCCTGTTTACAATTTCACGACCAACTTCCTCCTTCCTTTGATCGTCGAATCCGACGTATAATCGCCCGAATTCCGAGCGAATTGTGTGTCATTGTGAACGTGTGTGCGCGCGCTTGTGCGAGGAGGGTGAAAATAAATAAAGATAAAAGATAAAAAGGGACAAAAAAAAATTTAAAAATTCGAAGAGCTTCGATCCTTGACGCATTCGGAAATAGCTGCTGCATCGGATACGGATGACCTCTTTGCATTCGTGCTCCTCTCGCCGTTGATTTATTGTTGTATCGTCGAGAGAGTATCTATACTTCCACCGAGATGATTACGATACGAGTCGTGTTATACATATATTTTCACCCGTGCGATGTTTCCATTAGACGATGCCAGATCGGGGCGGTGACACACGGAAGAATCTCGTCGCCGTTGAACGAATTTTTATTTCGTTCTTTCACCCTTATTTATTTCTATTGGACGGCTCCAATTCCAGAGATGGTCGGTCAAAGGTTTTTGCTGCTCGGTCTGCGGTCGACTGCTAAATACTGGGCAAAATCGTTAACGAAAAATCGATGGGGACGGCGGATTGGACGCGATTAAATTTGCAAAACGCATCCTCGTACGGAGGAGGGGGGAACGACGGCGACGTCATCGATCCGAAGCCGACGGTCTGAAGCAGCCGAGGCTGAAAGATTAATCCTTCGTGAATTAACGCGAAAATTATTTGAAGGAATGAAGAAAGAATCCGACCGATATAAATGTAATATAATATTCGTCTGAATGCTTTCATAAATGTATATAATTATATATATATCCGTCATAAAAGATATGACTTGATGTGTTCCTTTTGGATCGAAGTAACATTTTTTTGGGAATATGGAAGATAATTATTCGTGAAGGATTTAAACAGGACACTCTGTATTTTATCAATCGATTTAGAACGAATTTTCGATACAATTTCGAACAAAACGATCGAGATAGTTGGGAGTGCTTCCCCTGTTAGAAAACTAAGCAAGCGCAGTTGCAACTAAGTTTAGAGGCGCTTTACAAGAGGAAGTTTAAACGCGATTTATTCCTGGAAAAATGTGCAGAAAAATTTTGCGCTGTCGTATCCTTCGTGTCCTTCCTCCGGATCGATTCAAAGCCGCGGCTCGAAAGATTTTTAACCGTTTTTAAAGCGAAGTAATGGACGGCAGTAACGAACGAAATATTATCGTGCAGCTTCTTTTAACTTCTCCACCCCCATTATACCCGTCACGGTTTGCCGCCATTATGGCGGCCGTATGCCGGGGAGAAGTATGTAAATACGCGCAACAGAGTAAAAACCGCGCACTCAAGCTGTCACGGCTCGATTTAGCCGGCCTCCATAGATCCCAGACGGTTGGTATGGCTCACTTCTCGAAACCCTCCTCACTCGAATACGCCTGTTATCGACAGACCGCGAAGAAAAAATATTTTTCCCGCCATTCCCTACCCTACCCGCGAGAGAGGACTTTCCTCCCTTGGATGAGTTGTCGCGGTTGGATGGTGCAAGTGTACCCTCCTCCTCCTCCCCTTCTAGGACGTGCACACATTTGCGCCGCGACACATCAAACGCAGACCTTTCCCGTAACCCTCCTCCCTTCTTCCCGCGCGGGGGGACGAGTGTACTTCTGAATGTGATTTGTTGTCGCATTCCGTCGTCGCGTTTCTCTAACGGCCGACTACGAAGAAGGAAACGACGATGGTCGTTAAAGTCGAGTGTATCGTTCCTCCTCGTGGAGGAAAGCCTAGAGAACCCCGTTAATGCGTAATTTATGTCCATTACTTTTTTCGATTCGAGCCGCTGGAAAATAACGTCGTCGCCGTTCGAGAATCGATGAAAAGGTATGAAAATGCGGGACGAGAAAGAAAGGAAGGAAAAGAAGAAAGATAAAAATCGAAAGCTCGATGCGTAAGATGAGAGAGAAAGAGAGAGATGGTTTTGTTTGAGGGAGAAAAAGGATAGTTTCTATCGGTTGGAATTCTTGGAAAGTTTAAAAAAGCCTCGTTAGAAATGCTCCGGTGAATTCGTAGTAGGGGGGAAGGAAAGTTGGAGAGAGGAAAATACTGTTCGTTTCAATTACAGGGGAGCGTTGTAATTGTTTCGTGCCACGAAATACAGACGAGCCGGGGTTGTTGTGCCCGATACGATGCGAGCAACGTGTGGCCTACATTTTGAATCATTACGGCAGTAGTCCTCCCCCCTCTCCAACCCCGAGGAAAGTGCTATTCGTTTTCATTAAACCCGCCCCGGTATGATCGCCTCATGGGAATCGTCCGCTCGGTTTCCCGTGAATATGCGACCGAATTAAGTTGTTATATTGTCAAGCGGGCGGGGAGGGTGGGTGGTGGTCGGTGTCGTCGTCGCGCAAACCCGTCCACCCACCAAAATTTACTCGAATTAACCAAGTTTTGGTTACACGCGAGAGTAAAACGAGGCGGAGGAGGAGCAGGACGGAAGATGGGAAACGGCACGAGATTCCACGGGATTCCTTTACGTATTCGCCCCCCGGTAATTGGGTCCAACGCGAGAATTCTGAAAATTCGAAACACTCCTCCCTTCTGGAACACCGTTCGTTCCATTATGAGCCGAGATTTTCGCTTATCTTTGCTCTGTTACGGATCAAGAGAGAGTGCGTCAATAAATTTAAGAATCAACCGAAGAAATGCTTCGTATATTGCACGAGTGCAAGTGGAAAAAAGGATTGGTTTTTGGCTCGTCCTATATTCACCCTATGGATGAGAGAGGGAGAGAGAGAGGGGTCAAAGGGAACGACCAAGGGTTTATCGACGATATCAGAGATATTGAGTAGAGGGGAGGAGAGAACTTGGACCGAGAGTATATTTTTAAATGTATTTTTCATGCGACCAATTTTGGCGCCCCCTCCCCCCCCTTTGGTCGAAATTTGTAATTCCTTTGAGCCCCCGTCCCGGCCGGTAACCGGAGACGGAAGGAGCAGAACCGGGGAACATTATCATTTATATGAAATCCTTTGCGCGTCCTTATGCATAGTCATTATTCAGCCGCTTTTTCCCGGATGCAAGAGGAAGGTAACAAGGCCAATTCAATACAAGCTTCCGTGTGGACGAAGGTGACAATCTTAATTAAGGAGATCCTCCCACCGTTCCCCGCTTCCTTTTCCTCCTCTCCCTCCTTCGACTTCGTTCAGCGGTGACTCCGTTGCTGGATTTCATTTACGCTCCACTTCGCGAACCGCTCGTTCAAGTATGGCTGTTACGAAGCGCAAGAATTTAATGAAAATTCTCGCGTAATCGGGGAAGAAATCGTGCCGATCAATGGGCGGATAGCGGGCCAACCCGTTTACGCCCCGTAATTCTATTTATCGTTAAGCGCGCACGTTGAAGAAAAACGAATATGAAATTCGAGGAGATAAATCCTTCCTTTTCAATGTTTATACATTGTTAAGTATTTAAAGGCATTGATACAATTCAATCTTCCATGGTTAGATGGTTAATTCTCTAACGACAGAAGCCACGTGTAATTTGGAATCGGAAGAATCTTTCTGGTCTTTCAGTAAATCTATTCCCAAGACCTAGGCGAAATCTTCGAGAGAACACGCTGAAAAGTGGAATGTGACCAGCGACTGCGGTGAAAAAGAGAAAAGGAAGGGGTGGAGAGAAAGAGAGAGAGAGAGAGAATTATTCAAATCCTCGATAGAAGAGTCCCTTGGGGATATCGCGTGCCACTTTGAAAACCGGCAGACCTCCTTTAAGACTTGCACCTCTTGTCTTTCACCAGGTTCAAAGGGTAGCCCAGGTCGAAAGCAGGAACTTGGCGAAAATATTAGAGTCGAGTAAACGTGGTGTCGTGGTCTATGTATTTGCAGTCAATATCGGTGTTCGAGTAAATATTAGATCTTTCTCTACTCGAGTTTATTAAATTCTTCATCGTCATAGAGAGGGAAAATTATTATCGCGAAATTATTAGCAATGTATATATATATATTTTTTTTTACGATATTTTAAAAAAAGATTATTTATCGGCAAGATGCTTTATAATTTTATTTCAAGATTATTAAAATCAATAAGAAGGGGAGTTCATCAAAAATTTATTATTAAAGAAATTGAGTTTATTATTTATAAAAATGGAAGCTATATTCAAAATGAAATCCTTTTTTTTTTTTATTCTATAAAGAATAACTTTTTGTTTTTATTTTATTGCGAAAGAAACATTCGAAATAAAATAAAAAATCTCTCTATTAATTCTATTCTTAATCCCTAGCTTCGATTCTTTTAAGCTGTAAAATAAACTGGTTCTCGGATTCGCGAACAAAATGATCGTTAACCGTGTTAAAAGTGTCAGCTTTCTTTTCTCCGTTTGACACGGCTCATTCCTCAACTAAACGAACTAAAATATATCGCTAAAATATCGTTTCAAATTAACTATATCGACTGTTGACGAGAGAGAAATGACAAACCATTCCAACCTTTCGTATATAATCCTCGAATCCGCAAGAATCGTAAAACCCGAGTCACGATATTTTATATTATCAACCGATGTTTTGATATGCTTATTCGAAAGGAGCTCAAGGATAAAAGATGATGATGGACCTTGAAAAGATCCTCCTTCCTGTCACGAGCATTTTTTATATATCTCTCGAGGATATTTCGTATCCACTTCTCTTTTATCTTTGTTGCTTTATTCATCGATTTATGATTCATAATCAAATTTGCGACAAAGATGCATATAATGGACGAAAAATGGAATATTCTTCGTTTTCTTACGTTCTTAACTTCGTTGTCAATTGTGAAAGAGGATATATGAATATAAGAGGGTGAAAAGAAGGAGAAACGAACGTTCATGAAATGATTCAAGCGGAGAGAAAAAGATTTTTCGAAACATTTTTCCTAATTAATTCATTGCTCGTTCGTGAAAGATATCGTGAGATATTTTTATCATCTCTCTTGTGGCAACAGTTAAAAACAAGCGTGGTGAAAAATGCGTGCTATGGTATAAATCACAGGTGATATAATCGTAAAATTTGAACCAACAGTAGAGATCACTATCAATTATACGGCTCAATAAAAAAAAATTGCTGCAATTTTTCCGAAATAGGAAAAAACAACAAAAAAAAAAACAAGAAAAAAAAGAAAAAACATTCCACCAACTTTTTATTTACACCTCGTATTTCTCGCTTTTTTTCTTTTTTTATTATTTTTTTTTTTATTTTCAAATCGCGTATAAAAATCGAGGATTCATACGATTTTTGGTTACGAAAAAGTATCGCGCTTCGACATCCTCGCGCTCTATAATAAAATTTTCTGTTCGGATTATATCGATTCTATTTTGGGGGGAGGAACATCACAGTCGTGAAACGAAACATATGTTTCATATTTTACACGTTTAACCAAAAAAATTGTCGGCAAATTCTGTATCGACTACGTACAGTAATCGCTGATTGAATTCGAATAGTGGCGATATAAAATATCCGGAATTCAATGAGATACAGTTTGTATTTCTCCGGGATATACACCTATAATGTATTATTACCATAATGCATCCGAATCCAATAACTTCTGGTGGCTTTTAAACGCGCTAATCCGATTTTCTCTTTCGAATTTACACAATACGCGATGCGTAATATTGCATTACGTAATAACGAGTAATAAACAAAATGTTTACTCGACCTTTTTTTTTTTTTTTTCTTTTATCGAAGCAAGGATTCATTATTGATTGATCCCTCGTTGCGACGCGAGATAACGCATTAATTAAAATTGAAAATATTTGCGTTTTTTAAAAGTTTTTAAAGATTCTCCCTATCGCGTGTCGGAGATATATTTACTTTGTGCATTGTTTTTTTTTTTCTTTCTTTCTTTTAATGTCCATCCGAGTTATTATATTTTCCATGCAAATAAGTTCGTTCGTTATTATTTGGTAAAATGAAATGATGCGTACAAGGATGATGCACTCTGAATGGACAGCCACGTAACAGAGCAGCTATCTCAATTAGACTTGATTACATTCGTTGTTAATTAGACTTAATTCGAATGCTTTATCATTTTATATCTCCCCCTCCCTCCTCCTCCTCCCCTCCATTCACGTTGACGCGGCATCACCATATATATACAAATTTCAGTAATGAAGCGATAATGTAGACGACTTTAATTAAATATTCGCGAAAGTGTGCTATCCAATTCATCGTGGCTTTCAGTTTTCTCTTTCAGTTTTGGAAGGGTGGTTTTGGTCGCGGCGGTTTGATAATGAAAACAACACTGTTATCTCTGTTTCTGATTCTTTTATTCGTACAGTTCTAGATAAATTTATCACAATAAGGGAATTTATGAAAAATGTACAATAACGCGGACAGAAAACATATTTTCCACAATATGGAAAACCGAAAGGAAAGGACCCGGCCATCGGTCAACAATTTCTCGCTTTGGGCTTTTTTTTCTCTCTCTTTCTTTCTTTCTTTTTCTTTTTTTATACACTTTTAATTGACACAACTTGTCCCACTTGCGTGAAGTGATGATGAAATAATAAATCGATCCGCCGATTTCTCTTTCTTTACACAATTTAAAACACAATCTATTACTTACATATTAAATGTAGCAACATTTAGAGTAACACTACGCAGCGAGTTTATGATGCACATTAAAAGCGATTTCCGGTGCCTTTTATTTTGCTCTCTTTTTCTTTTTCATCTTGACCTGAATTCAGGTGTGTGTGTGTAATATCTTCCTCTCCGATGATCTCTATCCTTTGACAGATTCGCGGTCGCCTTTCTTTTTTTTGCGAATTCTCTTTCTCTCTCTCTCTTTCTCTCTTTCTTTCTCTCTCACTCAATCGTGCAACGGATCTTATCTCGTACGGATAGATACTCATCTAATTCGTCCAAATCTCTTCTTTACAACGCAAAAAAAAAAAAAAACTTTTCTAAGAATTTCTCGAATCAAATATGATCGAAGATTTATAATAATTTCACGATCGTTTGTTCGTACTTTTGAAATTCTTACTCAAAATGGATTTGTCCGCAAAAATATCGAAACATCTCGCAACCTTTCTCCGAGGCTTCGAAATCGATTAATAAAATACTTTCTCGCGATGCGTCCGACAATACGATAGAAAGGAAGGAATTTCGTAATTTCGAAATTTGGAAAAAAAGCAATCGTTGGAATTTCTCTCTTCGCGCGAGCGAAGAAGGAAGAAGATGAAGGATGGAGAAGAAGAAGAAGAAGAAGAAGGGTGGAGGAAGAAAGGGGGTGGTTTGAGGCTTCTTCGTCGATCCCACGTTTCGTTTCCATCGTTTCGAAACGATGTTCGTTATAATTACGCCGTAGTTAATTAGTTAGTTAATTCTAAGCAGGTTACACCTTTCGTTTATGTATAATTATTTACAGGAACACAGTGAAACAGTTGCCAGCCACAAAACTCAACCGTCGACGGTCGTCGACGTCGTCTCTCCAAAGATCTGATCGATCTCAACAATATAATAATAATTAACAACAATTAATCGGACGATCGAGGATTGATTTTGTGGCAAGCAATTGGCGGAATTGCCTATAAGATACGAGACTTACGACGACATAATTAAATTATCGTTCAAACCTTCTTAGGACTAGAGCTTCTTTCCCGTTTCTCTCACACACGTGTACACGAAATCTCGTCATCTTAACAACAATCGTTCGCTACAGTATGTTAAATAAAAAGAAAGAAAAAAAAAAGCACACCGATTTTTCTCTCTCTCTATCTTGCTCTTCTGATGATTGCACGAACAGTAATCTGTCGTACAATGGCAGTAAAGTTTGGTATATATAAATGGCAGTAATCTAGATTGCAGGATTTTTTTTACGAGTCTAATTTTACGAACATCTCTCGAACACAACTTGAAAGAAAGAAAAGTGAACGCGTTTTACGTTTCCTCCTACCCCTTTTTCGATTGTTAAATTAAAAGACAAATCTACTTGGATGAAAAGCCGCAATTGGGGACGAAAAAGAAAAAAAGAAGAAAAAAAAGGAAAGACGTTACGTCATTGAAACGCAAACGCATCTTTTATGATGCGTGGAAAGAAGACGACGCACGATAAGTTTGGCGAGAGACGTTTACTCGCGAATAATCCTTCTATGCTCGACTACAGGGTGATGGGAATCAGCAGGCCATTCATTATTCAAATAGCCGGCTAACACATAGCCGGATATCCGTTATTCTATCACGTTCCATCCTCTCTCTCTCTCTCTCTCTCTCTCTCTCTCTCTCTCTCTCTCTCTCTCTCTCTCTCTTGCCGAACTTTCGGTATCGAGGTGAGGTATCAACCCGGGTTCGCTTGTTATTGCAGGAAACGAGCGTTGATTCTCGATTCGTGTGTACACGTATTATTTATATATGTTTTGTTACATGCGTGTATCCACGTATGCATATGTATGTATGTGAGTCACGTATTTTGGCACTTCTTATGTGATCGATTTATTTATTTATTTATTTATTTATTTATTTATTTATTTATTTACAGAGATTCGCGCGTCAAACTCGTATCGAGAACCGCTTTTTAAACGGGGGGGATGATATCGAACGAATTCAGACGCTCTTTTCAGACGTATTTATAATGTTTATACAATGAATCCGGAACTGAAATTTATACACTGAGCTATTTACAATTCCCTTACAGCTTACGAGTACCCGTGGACGAGAGAAACGACGAAAAAAAATGGGGGAGCGAGTAGATTCTTGAATATTTCTTTTCGCGCGTTCGTTCGTTTCGCTCTTCCAACGGGATTCGGGGACTTCCGGTAATGATACAATTATTAATTTCTTGTAAACCTTCATTCGTCCCCCGTTGAGCACCGAAAGTACTTACTTAACCTCGAGGTCCTTACGTAAAACATTCGATACAATATAACGATACATTAAAGTATAAGCAATAATACTTTCAACTTGTTTCACAATTTGACTATCGGTGGGTGGATCGGTGAAATTGCGTATGCGATCGGTGTTCCGACCTTTTGTCGGCGGGGGAGAGCCGTGTTTCGAACAGAAAGTTTAGAAAAGAATTATTTAATATCAGATGGGCGAAATTTATTGTTCATTGATGGCATGCGACTTACTTTAATTATTCTCTCATTAATGTTTCGTATCTTTTTTTCGATACCTCTCTTATTGAAAATTCGATCGAATTAGATCCGATTCTCTAAAAAAGTTAATATACGGGAATTTCTAATTTCGATTACAGATGTTACAATTACAAAAGAAAAGAGTTTGTCAAAGCGAAGCATTCCAATCTTTTGGAAGGAAATTTCCGCTGTCTTTTATCCGGGAATTGATAAAACGGGGACGTCCCCGTAACTTTAACCGCGAAAGGGGAACGACGTTAAGAGATTTGGACGCCTTAACGACCGAACGATCGCTTCCCGTGTCTCGGCCTGTTCGTCGAACAGTAACTCGGACCAATCCCTCGGTTGGCGAACCGAAGAAACACCGTTGAAACTCGAAACATTGAACGATGCGAAAGTCGGTCGATGCGAATCTGAGAGCTCCTCGAAAGCTCCCAGGGATCAACGTGTCTGATACGGCCGTGAAATAAATTCGCCAACTTGGTGGAAAAGTTGGCCCGCGTCTGAATGAAGTTTCGCCGCCCGTCGTAAGTCTGCCGATCTTTCCACGGGGACGAAAAAGATGCGCGCTCCTTAAATCGACAGCAAGACAAACCGGCCACCACCTCTCTTGTTTAAATCAAACTTTCCGATTAGGAGGCCGCCCCCTGAGGAACTTAAACGTGGATACGCATGCATCTCAAAGGATTTCTATCATCGTGATACAACGGACTTTGATAAACGACTGGATCTCTCTCTCGAGGGTGAACGTAACGATACGATAAACTGGATTTCGTAAACAAAGGGATGGAAGATGGCTACGATAGAGGTATCGCGTGGGAAAATGGTTGAAACTGACGCGTTAATATAAAATTAAAAATTCTTTTAGATTTTAATTAATAATTTCAAACTATTACTTATCTCCCTCTTTAAATATTTTCTCATCCACTAAAAAAATCAGTAAACGGAGAAGATCGAACTTCGACCTTCATGATTAATAGAGCTAACTTCTTTATTCGGGTAATTTAAAAAAAAAAAAAGAAAATCGGACGCGATATTGAATATAATAAACGGGAGACTGCATTGTGGCGGCGTATTCTACGTAACGAGATTTATCGCGTTATTTCTCGTTCGTTCGTGTAGAAGGCGGTGGTGGAGGGATAGCTAGTTTTGTCGTTCAGCAATCTGGCAATTATGAGGCGGCAAGGGTCGGGGGGGGGCCTGTAAAAGTGTCGGCCCGTGGGTGGCCGACCCCGGTGCATCGTAACTCAGGGACAATAGGTGTCCCTCTACGGGAGGGTGGCCGAGCAGAGGTGGTAAATCGGAGGTCGGACAATGTTTGGCGAGGTACGTGGTGCGGCCACCGCGATAACCGGCAATACTTTTACGCCCGTCACCCTATTATGAATGGGCCGTGTTAAACGAGGCGGGAAAAGCTCGCAAGTACATCGCAAAGTGATGATACAGACTGTGTATAACAGGATCTCTCCACCCACATCGCGCCCTCTCTCTTTACTCCTTTATCCACCCCTCCCTCCTTCTCGCTTACTTTCTCTCTCTCTCTCTTCCTCCCGTCCACGATTCTGACGGGACCCCGGTGATTCCCGACGCAACGAGCAAACTTTTATGACGCCTGATACAGTTGCACCTCGTATGCAAAAGAAAAAAAAAAAAAAAAAAAAATGGAGCGATAAAATCATCGGCGAGGGTGAGTTTCGAAGCGCGCGTGCGTGTCTCATTTAAATATTCTTCCACTTTCTAGCAACGACCTTGCCACAATTTTTCGCGAGATTTTCCTGATTTGTTTAACAATCGTTAAATATAAATTTCATCCGATTATTTTGTCTCGGGAAATTTTTTTTTTTTCCACTTTATTTTTTACGCGATTGGAGGTAATTGCAATCAAGATTATTTCTCCTCTCTGCTTCTCTCCCATTTAATCTCCCGATATGTCCTGTTTTTCCGGTAAATATGAAAATAACGAAATACGAACAATGGCCTCGTTTTTTTTTTTTTTTTTTTTTTTTGTTTCAATGTATAATACGTATATACGGCGGTTAGTTTTATTGCTTTCGCCGGTTGCCCGGTGATTAAAACTCCGAGTGGATTTTAAAGATATTTCCCGAGCAACGTTTTTCCACGTTAATCCCGTCCCCGTTAAAAAATTTCCCCGATCGTCCGGTTCCTGGTTAAAAATAAATAATGCAAATTCGACGAATTCGACCGAACTCGTCGAATCTTTATTCCTTCGAACGCGTATCTCTGATTAAATTTCTTCGCGTTACGAGAATGAATTTCGATCGATCGATCGATCGATCGTTTTCACGCGTATGAAAATAAAAAAAGAAGGAAAAGATTCGATGAAACTCGTTCGAATGAAAGAAACGAGAGCAACAGATTGGGCGAGTTTTCGCGAACGAGACAATACTTTCGCCGCGATGAATTCTGCCACGAATGGGGCGTGTTAAACCGGACGAGAAAAGCTCGTGGACCGTAACACAGATTATGTATAACAGGATCCGTTTCTAACCGTCCCGCGCCATCATTCCATCTCTAACCTCTAATTTCGTACAATATTATACATATATATATATACACAAGCTCTTGTCCGATTCCAGTCTGTTACATTTCTCAGAAGTATTATTATGCTGATTCGTGGCACGAAACCACGAAAATCACTATCATGCAAATACGTTCACGGTGGCCGAGCAATTTAAATCGATCCTCTTGTTTCTCAGCTCCGATTCTCGATCGTCCAACAATCTTCTATTCCAACGGAATTCTCCTCTCTCGTTTCCGCGACGAGATCGAACGAAACGACGTAAATCTTTGCAATTGAAAAAAAAAAAAGTCACGAATTTTGCGCTTTTGTTTTTATCCTCGGCCATTTTTGTTTAGATTCGCGGAGCGAAACTTTTCTCTTCTTCTTATACGAATAACGCGGTGGAAAGAAATTTCTCCCGCATATAAAAATAATAAATACTTTTAAACTTTGGAGTTCGTATGGAGAAACAGGACTTCGTACGAAATAGAAATTCTTTACGTAAACTTTTGATTATTATTTCTCGATCCTCCCTCGAATTTTCACTTTTCTCTCCCGAATTCGACGATTTCTTTTCCACGTGCGATTCCATTTATCGAATCTTTTTTTTTTGAAACAAACCAATGCTAATTTGAATACTCGTTTGCTCGGAATGTTGTAAGGGACGAATGAAACGTTGTTATTAATTTGTAACGGGGAAAGAAGATCGTGGATATATTTTACAAATTTCACGAGAATTAGCGAGAACGTTTGAGATTTAAAACGGAATAAAATTTGCTCTCGATTCTGCCTCGGTTATTGCATTAATACGAGAAATATATTTTTGTTTTTTTTTCACGAGAGCGACGATATAAAATATTACACTGGGAATGTTGTCTGCGCGAATTTATAAGATGAAATATAATTGTCGGTCGTAGTGATAAATTTCGTCAAGCGTCTGATACATGCTCGATTTATACTACTTGACTCGTGTGTTAAATATTCGAGAGCCGAATAAATTTCTCCACTTTGACCGGTGTAACGATATAAACAGCCCGAAATAAATGGAAGAATATTCGAGATTCGTTCGATCTAATAATTATTTGAAAAAAAAAAAAAAAAAGAAACGACAAACTTTCTAAAAAAAGGTATAAAAAAATACAATACTAAAAAAAAAAAAAAGGTAATTTGAAATCCATCACAATCGTGTAAAAAGTTTCAACACGATTCGTTTCGTAATGTAATGGGCTCTCGCGTCAAATGAAATCGCGAAAACATTAAATTTTAATCTAGCTCGAACGATATAAACAGGGAATACATTAAATACAAGCGTCGAACCGTTCTCGCTCTCTTTTCTGTAATTCACAGTAGTGAAAAACGGGATCGAGACCATTAGTCTGCACGGTCCCCCATTGTTGCCCGCACTGTCGTAATTTTCTGCTTATTAATCGAAACTCGTGTCAACGGTAAACGCGTCCCATCGCCCATTCGGACGCGTTACATTCACCCAAGATAATACTCCTCTCCGCCATCGCGTCGAAAAAACAATTTTCCTTCATTTTGAAATATCTCGTGAAAACGCGCACAATTTATTTCCAATAATCTCTGGCCAACGTTGTATCACGTTCAAGGAACCAACGGGATACGTACCGCGCTAAACTGAATGAAAAATTTAACGACGATAATCGACAAGTAATCGTGGGGAGGGGAGGGGTAAAATATAATAGCGGGGGATAAGAAGATATAAGGGGATACATAAGGAATGGCTTAACCGTGGCTTGGATCTGGGTTAACTTTGGGTTATCATCTACTTAAGGAGTAATTTGCATAACCTCGATTCTTCGTCTGGCCGAGGAGGCTTGCAAGAGCAAACTAGAGTCAACTTAAATCAACCTTAACACACACCCGACGCCGTTTTAAACAATCTCCCAATAACAATGTTCCTTCTTTGCCATGTAAATTTTCCAATCTTTCCAGGGTTTAAGGGAAAAGTAGGGTAATATCGTCTTTTCTAACCTTCTACTCTCGGACGATTACCTTTTCTTTCTTTCTTTTTTTTTTACTGGAATAATTTCATATTCAATAAAAAGAACAAAACTAACAACAATGCTATTCCATATACGATTTATCCAAATACCTGTTCAATTTTCAACCTATTATAAGTTCAACGAAAATGATTCTTTCATTTTTATTTACATTTAAACTTCCAGCGAAAACGTGTTAAGAGAGAAATGTTGTTTCGTTCCTTCAATTCCTTCAATGTTCGTTCTTTCGATTCGATATCCTCGAGCAGGAAGCAGAAATTAGAACTGGACAGAGAGAGAGAGAGAGAGAGAGAGAGAGAGAGAGAGAGAGGAACGAATAAAATTCACGTCGACGACACACGGCTCCTATCCGTGCACGCATCTAAATAGGGAGGCGTGTATTCTATCGGCGCGTGCACGGGGAATACACCCGTGGCGTGTAACGACGTCACCGAGCAGTATCTCCGTTACGGCTGGCTTCCCGTCCACTGTACCCGCTCACGCATCGCTTAACATAATCCCTCATCCGACCAGCGCTACATAGATTACGAAATGATACCTCTGAAACGCGTACAATTATATTGGCGTGAGATATTTCGCCCGTGCGCGTTGTTTCGTGGCTCGAATGCGAATTGTCTCGTCTAGCGCGTGCATGCGCACATCGACATCGATCTCTCGAACTGGAATGGATCTCGAACGAAGTTGTTGTTGCAAATTTTTTGAAACGGATATTTGCGAGTTATTTCCATCGAAGGAAGGACAGGGGTATCTCGATTAAATCGTTGGGGAGGGTAGCGGCAATTACGGGAGGAGGATTGCAGGAGGAATTATAATGTAACCGGTTTCGGCTGGCTTCGTGGTCCGAATTCGAATGAAGTTTATCGTTCGACCGCGTGGCGCCTCGTTGGCGACGCTCCCTCCCCCCAAGATAAATCTAAAACGCCGCGCTAATTCGCGATTTCATTTAAATGCTAATCCCAAAATAGAGACAGAGTGGTTTCTCGATGCACGAACCGTAATCCCGGGATTGGAGATCCCGAGGAATCTCGTCGAACAGACAAATCTCCCTTCTTGGAGTCTTTCCTACGTTTTACGAATCTCTCTCTCTTTCTCTTTCTCTCTCGTTCTCGTACGTTTAAACGAGGAATCGCGTTCCTGGTATTTCCTCTCGTTTTTTTCAAAATGCCCATGTTTTCGAAGAAATCTTTATTCGAGGGAAGATACGCTATCGACGAAGAAGAACTTTTCAATTTTCGAATCGGGGCAAGTTTCCAGCTACGGAGACACTTTCCGGTCGGAATGATATCGAAGCCCTTTTCGCGCGATCGAAACTTTTCATACAGGCTTCCCTGACCGACTCGCGTGACCGACCAACGGAATTATCCACACGCGTGAGAATGGTTTCCAACGATTCTAGTAGAATTTTATTACGCCAACGTTGGTGGAGAGTCGTCAACTCTCATTAGTTAGTTTATTTCTTAATCTTCGATAATATATAAAAATTATAGAAATCGATCGAACACTTTGAACATTTTAACGTAACGTATTAGGACGCGAACGAGGACAAACGCGTTCGTCTCGATTAGAGGGATGAAATGAAAGAAGAAGAGGACTTAAGAAGCCTCGTCGTGATAAAAGTGTCGTAAATTTTCATGAACGAATGCTGCACAGGGGGTGGTATTTAATTACCGTGGAAATTGAATTACAGATAAAACACGGCCAGTTATTAATATTTGCGCTTCGTTCCGGCTGGATTATGAAACGTTGGCGCGAATTTGAATTTCTCCCGGCCCCGTTCCTTCGGCGAATCGAATGCTTTTCGATTAACCGATTTATACTCGACACGCGGCGATGGCGGCGGCGGGATTCGTTCATCAGCCGTGCCGTGGAATTGGATTCTCCGTATCGTTTGATGTCTTTGTGTCTTCTTTCGATAATTAATTCGAGCGGCAAGAGCTATTTTAATTTACCACCCTCTCACAGACGATATCCGCGAAACCCAATTACACGTCACGTACCGATTATACGATCGGTAATGGAAAGTTTCTTAATTACAGGCGAGCGGGATGATTAATACGTTCGCCTGAAAATCATAGTAATTTCGGCCTTTGAGAGGGAGCCGGGATGAGGCGAGCCCTGCGCGCGTGCCCCGTTTCACGTAATGTTTTTGCACCGCTGCCCCTCCCCACTGTCAGACACTTTTATCGCGTTAAAATTAGAAAATTCCCTCGTTTCGTTTCAATTTCCATCTCCCTGCATACATACATATACGTATATATTTTTTTAACGCGTAATTCGAGCGAATCGTTTGCGCGAATCGAAGGCGTTGAAAATCGGAGTGGACGGTTGAAAAAAGGAATTTCGCTGGAAAAGAAGAGAAAAAGAGGAAAATTTTCCATCGATACTTGGCATTTAATATTTGCCCGATATTAGATAACAATATCGCGAACGAAAGGAAAGATTGAAAAAAAAAAAAAGAGGAAGGGGGGGATGGGGCGAAATTTGTAAAAGTTGAAACGTGTCGGGCGGAAAATCAGCGGGCCGGCGAGTTTTTTGCCGAGATACGTGAAATTTTTTTTTTCTTTTTTTTTTTTTTTTTTTTTTTGAGAAACTAGAAACGAAATTTTTCGCCGGCCAGCAACGATCCAACCAACCGTTTCGATAATTGGATTCTGGCGACCGTTTTTAAAAATATCGCGTTGCCGTTTCTGCCTTCAACCTTCTCTTCTCCTCGATTCCGCGAGGACGTTGCGCCATTTTTCAACCGTGCCCAAGCATTAATCAAATTTCTTCCCTCTCTCTCTCTCTCCCCCTTTCTTCAAACCTTGCGTCCACTACATCCCGCGTATCTCTCGCCTCTTTGGAGACACCTTTTTCGATTCTTTTCATCCTTTCAGATGCAATCCTCCAGATTTATCCGGGACAACGTGTTGTATTTTTCCGTTCTAATCGACGCTATTGCGTATTCCGTTACGTGGCAAGTACGAAGGGGAAGACGGAAGGTCGAGGAGAATTCAGAGTTCGGTCGAGTTTCGTCGAGTTATTCTCGGAGGGTGGATTTATCATTTTGAGAGAAAGACGATCGAGTTTGATTGTTCTCGAAATTTATCGCGGAATATGCGTCCTTTCGACGAAAAGGCCGAGGGATGCTTTCAAAGAATCGGAGCATTCGCTTTTGTCTCCGCTTCTTCTCCCCTGTTTTTTACACTTACACTTTTCAATCTCTATCTTCAACAAACGCTTGATTAATTCAACGTTTTCAAAGATCTTGATTGACGATTTCCTCGTATATTATAGATCGAATAGAATAAGGAACAGTTTTAGTTGGTTGATGAAATTAAATTAACCGATATCGAATTAATTGAAAGTAGAAGCATGCCATCTGATATCGTCATGTGTAAAATATCATCGTAATAAAATGTCTGAATGAACAATTAAGATAAATGTCAAGATAAATATTAACGCAAAGTTCCCTCCCCTCCCTAATCGATTAATTATTTATAATAGATAACACAGATGCAACGGTCATATTGCCCCCGTGTAACAACCAACACTGCGTTCACCGTTCATACTGACAAATTCATTACTTCTGACAAATAATTTACCAAGATAATTCGCCTCTCACAATAACTATCCGATGCTAATTAAGCCCGTAATCCGGCAGCCAACCTATAACGTGATTCAATTATTCTAATTAATATTCGATTGCAATTAACAATCCAATTGAAGGTATACAACCACCTGGCAAATAATTTCGTCCGTTTTCGCTAATGCACATCCCATCAACCGTCAATCTAATATCTCCTATATCATACATCCGGTGTATTGGTGTACCAACGATCGTTTTCGCTTCTTCGATACGAACGAGGAGCATATTTCCTTAAGGCCAGTTCAAAAAGAAATGATAAAACCACTCGAATATATATATATATATATATTTCAATCATTTCTTTCGTTTTAAAGAAAATATCCTCTTTCTTTGCGAAATGGATCGACGTGAAAAGAAAAAAAAGAGAGAAAAAAAACGGAAAAGGGACGTGTTTCCATTATCTTGGACGTATCCAATGGAAGATATCGAGAAGGTATCATCGTACACGGCTCCCCCTCCCTCCCTCCCTCCCTCCCTCCCTCACCCCGTGGGGATGCGACGCGGCGTATCGCATGGATGCAAAGGATCACGACGGCACGACGGGGCGCGAGAGGAGAAACCACGGTGCTGGACGAAGAACATCGGCCACGTTTCCCCTCAGCTCCGTCCTCTAATTCGCCGTCTGGGGCACGTACGGGGGCATGTAGGGCCCCGTGAGGATATACTGCACCGCAACCACCATCAACTGGGGGGCGCTCCATCTTATGATGTACGCGCTTCCTGAAACAGAAATGCATTTTTCTCGTTTACTCTTACTGCAGCCGCCTTCTCTTCTGTACAAGCGTGTCTCTGTTCTTTCTCGAGATGGAAAGAGAGAGAAGAGGCTGTAGTGCGTAGTTTCTCTTGCGAGGGTTTATATAAGGAAAGATGCATACACGGATGTGGAAATTTCGAGGCGAATATAGGAAGAAGCATATTGCTATCCCCGTCGTTGGAATTCGCTTGTTTCTACCGTTATTGAAACGGCCGGTTTTTCAGAGAATTGATTGTATCTCAAGTATACGGAATTTTGTACACGATATATAATACAATCTGAAATAGAATTTGTTTCGCGTTCCTTTCGCTCGATGCCAAATCGAATTGGAACGAAGGGAAGGGCGGGGAGGGGATTATAATTTTCCGGTTACGCGAATCGCATATCCCCCCCCCTCCGGATTACGGATTTGTTATTGGCTTATGCCGTAAAATCTGATCATATTAATCAATGCACCGTAGGCCGCCGCGTGACTGCTCGACGTTCCTAATTTCCAAAGCTTATTATCGTAATTATCAGGTGTCAAAATGTTGGAAATGTTCGCTCGAACGTTTGAAATTTCCCCGAGTTATCTCGTCATCATTGGCTCGAAATTTTTCCAGATCGTACGCGTATCTTTTGAAATTCGACGAAGAAAGAAGATAGAGAGAAAAAAAATGTCGAGAAGAATTCTTGGTTGGTGTGATAATTCGTACGCGTTTGGAAGGAAGTTGTTTAGAAGGGGAAAAAAATGATATTTATTCGAGCTTAAATTTTTCTTAAAGCTTCCACCGTCGAAGGAAGTTTCGTGCGTCGCATCGTTCAGAATTTAAATTAACATTTAAGGTAGAACATTTTCGAAATACTTGGCGTGCTACGGCATACGTGGTGAACGTTCCGCCGGCGAAAACTTGCCGGAGGGGGGAAGAAAACTCGTACTCTAAGCAAGGAAAAAGCGAGGGAGCCGTCTCGAGCGGAACTTTTAGTCTAAAGTCCCTCGGGTGTTCCTTTCGCGCTATCTCTGATCTAAGCTCGCTCGAGCAACGACCAAGATCTCATTGCTTTTCCAATAAATACACCCTTTTTCGATATATATATATATATATATATATATATATATATATATATATATATATATCGGCCAGGAGAGCCGCTCCTTCTATCACGGATATGCTGCACCTAAATTCTCTTGTGTTGAAGATGCCGATCTTAAAATAAAATTCTACGTTTCCCGCTCGCGTTTCCGATCATTTTCCACGAAAATATTCTTTTGAAACGTATCTCTAAGTATTTTTAAAGCTTTATTGTGAGGATGGAAATACCTCTGTTGGATACGAGACGTCGATCTCGTTCCTTGATCTACGATTTATATTTAGAAGGATCTTCGATAAAATTTAAGCGAAAAGATTATTAAGATCGAGAGACGAAGAATATTCGATATGGAAGAAATGATACAAAGTCATAACAATTTTCTTTTCCTCGTACGATAATAACAAGAAGGTTCGAAAAACAATCGACATCAGTCAATTTCTTCTCTAATCCCTGACGATCTCGTCGAAATCAAAGTTACCAAGAGAAGCCTTACCCTGAATCTAAGAATCACCTGTCGATCTGACAGCAAGCTCTTTACCGTTTACACGCGGCGTCAGGTGCGCGGAACAGGGGATGGAAGAGGAAACGCGCGTTTTTATCTCTCTCTATATATACAATATTATTTCACTTATCAATTTTTCGACGTTTAATCGAACATCATTTTTAAACCGTCCCTTCAAATAGAAAGATATCGCGATATCCCTCTTCTTAGCTAGCAAGATGTATGGAATTAAGTGGCAACTTGTGAAGCATAATTTATCGCGTCTCGGCTATTTATCTCGGGTTCGCTCGAATGTAGCAAATAGAGTTATAAATAATCCGAGTGAATGGAACGGGGGGGATATATCGGGGGGTAAATAAACGTCTGGAACGTTGAATCGCGGCCGAAATTACAAATCGCGGTATCGGTTATCGCGGCCGATGAAAAATTTCAAATTGGATGCCGGTCGGGACGACGAAAGCCTTTCGCCTCGCAAAAAACTCCTCCCCCTTTCCAATTCTTCCTCCTCGTAAGATTTTTATTTACATCCACCATTTCTGATTTATCGTTGATCTGCATCACGTTCCCCCACATTTCACCAGCCCGTATTCCACCATCCTAGCAGGCGACGCGAGTCTAGCTCTCTGAGATACATATATATATATCGTTTCCATCGTGGCTAGAATGGTTGAAAAACAGGTGGGCGAGGGAGGGATGGCACACACTGCAGCGAAAAGGGACACGCGCGAGAAGGGAACAAAGAAACGGGGAAAAGAGAAAAATCACAAAGAGGCGAAATGAGAAAAGCATTCGTGGAGATAAAAACGGCGAAGAAGAGGGCTGGGGGAGGACGTGATGTCGCGGGTGGAGAGGATAGAGAGGAGGAGGGGCGTAAAAGGAGGAAGGAGGTCCACGCTTCTTATCACGGATCGACGTAACGGATTATTCGGTATCGCGGCCCAAATATGTCACGAAGGACGGGGATATTATATAGTGAAATAAAAAGGAAGATTTGAAATATCGCCGGCCATTGGAGCGGAACGGAGCAGACGTGGGTATTATTATTGACACTTCGCTTCTGGCCGAAGAATTATGTATTTTTCATAGCGTGTGTCGGCGCGGACATGGTCGTTCGCGAATGCAAAGTAACAAGGTTGGCGACGATCGGCCCGAAACTGTACCGTGGCGACGACGCGGCGACGACGACGACGACGCGACGCCGGCGACGTAAACTCGATGTACCTCTCGTTCTCGAGATAGAGAGGCGATGTCGGTCGAAAAGTTCTCTCTAAATCGGGAAACGCCACCGTGAATTTTAATGGCGAGATATCGACAGCCGTCGATACGAGGAACGAGGAGAACCCTCTGCTCGAGCGTGTTTATTACACCGATTATCAACTTCTCCTTCCTACAGTTCCCCTAATAACGAAGATCCTTTAACTAAGTTTAAGGATCGTATCGTACTTTGCACTCGTAAATTTTCATACTCGGATTTTGTTTCGTTGTTTAGAATTTCAGATTTTGTTTTGCTTCCCAGAGCGATTTTGAAATTCAAATTTCACTTTTTCTAGTTCTATTCTTCCTATTCTGTTGTTTTTCTTTACGACACGATTATCATCGACGATTTTGTTACTTGCCTCGTCATTTCGAAAGGGGATTTCGTTGGTCGCACGATGCACATTTCGATATTGATATTTCACACGCGTTATCACTTCGTTTCGTTTCACAGCGGCGATCGAAGATTCACGGTGGAATTATTCATGGAAAAGAGCAAATTGGCCGCGTGCGGGTTGATGCGATTTCGCGGCCCTTTTTCGAACCCGCTGCGAGTTACGTCGCGAAGAATCTCGGTTAATCCGGGTGCATGCCGGTGAATTTTAATGCAACGTCTCGATATCGACAGGTGTCGACGTTGGCGAAGCCGTGAAATTTTTCGATGACGCTCACCGTCCCTGCAGATTTATTATCATCGCCCCCTATCCATCCCCTCGTTTCCTTATTCAATCAACATTTGCCAATTTTAAATCGACTCGAATCTGTCCCCACGACCGATTAACCGTTCCTCGTTTTGTCGATACGTCACTCATCTTTCGCGATCGTTTATTGTCTCTGAATGTCGTTTAACGCATCTCTGTTTTCTTCTTTCTCGATACTTTACCACAAATCGTGAATCGAAAATTCAATTTTGTTTCCTTATTTATTTGTTATTGATCTATGAAAAAAGAAAAAAAGATTGATTTGAACAAATGATGGAAGACAGAACCGATAGAACGCGTCTCTCGGTTTTTCTTCCTCCTTCTATTCGAAACCCCAAATAATAAAATTCATGTTGTCAAAAGTGGGGAAGAAGGGGGATGGGAATTGCGGAAAAACTGGATTAGCCCAGTCATCGATTTTCGTAACGCCATCTCCTATCTAGCTTCTCGTTTTTGCGATCCATTAAAACGACGCTCAAACTTCCCTATCGCTAATTTAATCAACGATAAGGGGGAACTTTGGTCTCGTAGCGTAACGCCGGTGGCAAACATTTTTATCAGCCGACACCGCTTTGCTTTTTCGCTCTGCCCATTTTCCTCCTCCTCCTCTCACTTTCTTTTTTCTTTCCTTAACGAAAACTTACAACCTTTTTACCTACTTTTGCCTCTTTCCTTCTTTCCTATCTTTTTTTCTTATTTCATTATTATTATTATTATTAACACAACGCGTATCCACGTTCAAAACAAAAAAAAAAAAAGGAAAAAGGAAAATTCCTCCCTCCGTCGTAAATTCAACGTCGCTCCTCTCCAAATCTATACGATTAATCTCTCTCTCTCTCTTCGAACAGAATAATCTGCGGATCAAACACAAAATGATTCTTTTCTTTTTTCTTTTTTTTTTTTCCACGCCAACACATTTAGATAAGCGTTGTCAAGTATCAAAGGAGTGACACGTCCGCCTACCTATCTCGCGCTCACGAAAAATGAGGTGAGAGGTGATTCTTTTTCCTTCCGGCACATCGAAAGGGAGGGGAGGGATGGGAGGAGATGGGCGCGATCAGCTTATAGCGATCGTATCGAGGCATAAGCCGACCTGATTTACGATCCGTGCATCCACGCGAAATCTGCGCCGTACATCCACGTTCCAATTTATATTTATTGCAACGCAAACATCGTATCGTGTGCATATTGGACGTCATGGAACAGCCAACGTTTTCGTTTCGAGAATCAAACGTGACGTTAATGGAAACGCTCTTGCCAACTCTTTCTTTCTTTCTTTCTCCTTTTTCCTTTCTCCCTTTTTTTTTATTTCACGCAGGAAGGGAGGGAGGGAGAGAAGACGTGGGAGAGCTGACAGAGCCGTCAGCTTTAAGTGGCAAGACGAGGCCAGTTATAACGTTATAAATCGATGAGGAGGGGGAAGAGGGGAGGAAATGAGGTCGAAGGGAATAAGAAGGTTATCGAGTTATCGCTTATATATCGGCGTCGGATGGATGGAGAGACAAGGGCGAGCGAGGAGAGAGGATCCACCCTCTCCTAGAGTGCTCCTACACTCGTGGCACGTGCAATTTGCGACGTCTAAAGTTACGTGCAACGTGCTGTTGTTTTAATGGCCGCAGACGTTATCGGGGCCGACCCAGTCAGCAGAATTTCCCGAGACTGAGTCGCGATGCACTGGAACGCAGCTCACGAACTTGGAATAATTTCGGGATAAATAAAGGTTGTTCGGGAAAAATTGGCCGATCCGAAGTTTAATCGAAGGCAATAACGTTTAACGAAGTAGTTGATCGTCGAGAAATATCGATATTTTTTGTTTTTATCGTTGTTGTAATTGATTCTGTGGGATAAAGAGTTGTTTGATAGATTTTAATTTTTTTTTTTTTAGAATAATTTTAATCTAATGAAAATTAGACGTGCCTCCTCCGTGTTCCTCTGAAGATGTTAAGGGCAAAATTTAATAGTTGAAGTTAATTAATTAAGAATAAAGATACTTCGATGAGTGACTTCAATAATTTATCGTTCAAGGTATAATAATAATGGCAAATAATATTGTAATTCCGAGGTTATATGAAAAATCAATTATGTAACTACGAATAAATGTTATTTAAGCGTGATAATATTAATAAATAATTGTTATAACATAATTGGTATAAAAATATTTGACACGTATTTTTTTTTTAATTTTAACCACCGTAAAGAGATGAAAACAACTCTTAAGATAAAAGTTACGAATCACGTTCTATTGAATATTTGGAATGATATAAACAGAATTGTGTACATGGATGAATGTTGTATTTTTGAATAATAAATCTCTCTCTCTCGCAATTTCAGGCAACATCATTTTATTCGTGGCCGGTGAATTGGCTCAAACATTTTGTGTAAATAGATCTGTGAACGAAAAAAAATCAATGAAATTTATAGATCAAAAAATTAGTAAAAAAAACACGAATAAATTGGAATTTTAATTTTCGCACGATCGAAAAAACGTTATTATTCTTGAAATGCGTTTGCATAATTTGTAGAACCGAATATAGAACACGCATAAGATTAAATTGAAAATACATATTCACAAGTGATGAAGAGAATTACGATGAGAATTATAAAACTTCTTAAACAGTATTAACGTAAGATGCAGGAGAAATTTAATAAAAAAGAAATCTACCTTAAACAAAGAATTATTATCCAAGCAAAGTATCTGAATTTATATAACTTACCGAAATTTATTTAACTTATCAAAGTTGATTCAATATTTGCAATTTTAATTTAAATCATTTGACAGATCGAAATATTTCTCGATATCTAATTTTAAACATTGTCTCGATCCTTTCAAAACGAATCAAATATTTTTTACGACAATTACACAATTACAACGTTTTCTTGTACACATTCTATCCAAGAACAACAACTCTTTTCCGCGATTACGTGAAAGCGTCATTTCATTTCTGAAATTGGCTCGAACGACCGAAGAAACTCGTCGGATAACTCGAATTCCTAGCATTGTTGCCATATGCAAGCATTCGACCTTGGTTCTCTCGATCGCGCAGTTACGATACGAAACCTATCCGGACCAAGAATATCTCGTTTTCTTCGTCTTCTTCCTTTCGGCATCCCCCAAGGTGTCTTTAGTCTTTCAGCCGGATAAGAACGAGATCTGTCCTTCCTCACGTATCACCCACGCATTCATTTGTCACCCTCGTCATCCCCTTCATCTACCCCATATATATATATATATATATATATATGTCTAGAGGTAAATGTAGCATTTGTATCAGGGGTTGCCTCGCCCCATCGACGCGTATACATCACGCATGTAAGAGAGAAGGCTCAGGAGACTAGAAAGCTATCCTTCGTTGACCCTTTTATTCCTCGCAAGGAAATTACCCGAACGAAACTGTGCCTCGATCTTTCCTCTCTTTTTCCTTTTCTCGCACGCCTCGTTTACCACGTTTCCTTTATCGCGCGAGCGACTCCCTTTTATATTTATAGGCCGAATTTTTTTTTCTTTCCTTTTCCTTTTTTTTCTTTCTTTCTTTTTTTTTTTTCGGTGGAAAAGGGAGAATTCGAATGAAATCGGGGACCGGGAGAGTTCCATCGTTCCGTCGCGGGAAATATGACTCGCAAATTACGTTCCCCGAGAAACGAGATTTTATTATCCGCGACGTGGATTTGGTCTCGGGAGTTCATTCGAGCCGCACATTTTTCTCCATTCCCGGACGGATCTATTTATGTCTACTTTGAATTTAGAAGAAAAGGATGGTTCTCTCTTCTTGCCTCCATCTTTCTTTCTTTCTTTTTTTTCTTTTCTTTTTTTTTTTTCGGTTCGAAGATGAGCTTGGGTAGGAAATATTACTATACTTTAACCCGATAACGGAAACCGGCCGATGAACCGGAAGTTTCCAGGAGCGACGAGGCATCGGGTTTGAGGCAACTACGTCGTGCAACGACGTCGTACATATGTACTTGTACAAATTTCGTCCACTATAATTCGCGACAACGAAGACTAATAGCCGCGCCGTTCACCGGTCCATTTATCACGCGAGTACACGTGACTTAATGCTCCGTTCGGTATAAACACGGTTACCAGCAGATTTCAGTTAAGACCGATAGCCGGTAGATTGCACCGTTCGAAACCGTTCCTTTTTCCTCTCCAAGCGTAACAAAGCGTAGACGATACGTTGTGATCATCGTTGAAAAACGGACAATCGTTCTCTCACGGATCTGGGATCGGAAAGAAATAGAAAAAAAAAAGGAAAGATTCGAAATTTATTCCGTTCGAAATGTTTCTATAAATGCGTTCTTTTCTCGAGTTATATACGAGTTTGACTTTTTATTTTCCAATATGAGGGAAGAATGTAAATCGAAAGAAATGGTGAAATACTTAGGTGGTAAAAAAATGATGAGACGAAACGTCGTTATTTCCATTCGATCACGCACAATCGGCTAAATTTACATACGCGTCGTACCTGGCCGGCTTTCAATGGGAATTCACGGCTTTCACGGAGGGATGGGAAGCCGGTTCCCCTTTGCAAGGGCATAGGCCACGTTACGAAAGCTCGTGAACCACGTCGAGAAAGCGGAAATTCGATTTAATCGAATTATCATCCCGGTAAAATTACGATATATCCATCACACGTGTCCTATCAATTTCAATTTATAGACAAAAGTGAACACTTCACATATAATAATTTCTAAATAATTCCAAATTTTATCAAAATGTTGTTAAAAATATTCCCCCAAACGAATCTGTCGAATCGTCGTATTTTTTCTTTAGCCAAATGAGCAAATTTAAATCACTTTCCAAACCACAAGAAGAATCTCGAAGAACTTTTGTGTTCAACGAAACAACTTGAAAGGACGAAGAGAATATTTCCATTCGATAACAATCGGCTAAATTTACACGCGTATCGTGTGATGGCTTCCACTTAATGGAAAGCTTCCACTTCCCTTTTGGAGGCCACGTTACGAAAGGCCTCGTCGAGTCCTCGCCATCGAGGAAGCGGAAGCCGTGAAATCGTCGCGGAAACGTCGCTTCTTCTCTTGATCGCCACTTGGAGGCGCCACTTGGAGGGGAAAAAGGGATTTCGAGGCGGAAGAAACGGTTTTCCCCGGTCTGTCTAGGGATAAACTGGAATTCTAGGAGGGGGAGCGTTTCGAAACGCTCTCGTTTCACGCTGCGACTGGCTTCCAGAGTGCTCTTCCTCGTGCGGCGAACGGACACGAAGCCACTCGAGCCGCCCTTCCGCCGCCGGAAGTTAAAACGCCGCGTCCAATAACTGTGGCCGCCGTGTCCTCATCGGCCTCGTTGCAGTTTCTTCTTCTCTTTTTTTTTTCGGCCCTCGAAATCCGAATTTACCTTCACCACGAGCGTTTGAAACCTTCGCTCGAACCGAATTCTTCCTTCAAGGATGGAGATAAGAGAAATTGTAAGAGAAATTGGACACTTGGCGCGTGTTTTGAACGAGAATCGATATAGGATTGATACGGCTGTTTCGTTGTTAAGAAAAGAGATTGGAGACTCGTTTTTATTATTATACGAAAGATTCTATATAAAAGAGAGATTTTAATTAAACTGTGCTTGAAGAGGTTAAGAGAATATAATTTGGGAACGAATATAAGAAGAATATATATGGAGTTTGACGGAGTAAATTCGAGTAAAATTATAGGAAAAATATTATATTACAGAAACCTGGAAATGAAAGTTTTTGACGATTTGATTGTCACAAATTATCAATCGAGCAACGTTTCCTTCCGTTTTACGAACATCGTAAGAATCAAGGATAAATCGAATTCTCAATCACGATCCACTTTCAACTTTGAAGAATAACGAACTAACGAATAACATAATTTTGAATAATTAAACTCCTACTCTACACTCCTCCTCCGTCTAATTCCCCTAACAATACCGTTCGTTAAATCCGAGGTCTCGATTTTCACAACTGTTGTCGTGGGAGAGAGGAGCTCATTGTTTTGCCGGCAGTGTTCTCGTCGTCGGGGGACGATTTTGCTGAGACGAGAAAGAGGAAACGAGAAAGAGAGAGGGATAAAGTCGAGGCGAGTTTTCAAAAAACGAATCTTGTGATCCAGAGCGACTGCTCAGCGCACGACGATCATTACACGCTCGTCGTCCTCCCCGTCATTTTTTTTTTTTTTTTGACGATTTTTCCCCGCCTTCTGTCGTTACGCCCTCATTTTGCTGTAACGTAATTCCCGTTTGATGCGCTCGAACGAGAGAGGGAGGGAGAGAGAGAGCCGCTTAATATCGCTCGACGATGTGCGTTATACATTGCACATGCTGCGCAAATATGCGCGCGTATTACGGGTGTCCTTTGTCGGCGATCATCATACTCGCGCGAATTCCCAATCCTTCGGTATTTCGCTCTCCCTTCCGTTCTGCGAATCGATCAACCGTCTCCCTCCTCTTTTTAATCCTTCCCCAACCGTTGGAGGTATTTTGTCGAAAATGTTTTGAAAAAAATGTTTGGAATAGAAGAGGAAAAAAAAAGAAGAGAACTACGAAAATACGGATACTTATTATTATTATTATTATTGAGATTTAGTTGTAATTGTGAATATGGTTAGGAATACAAGATGGGTACCAGAATGTTTTCTTTCATTTTGCGATTCGTATTTTTAGATAAATCCTTTTCTCTTTTTTTTCTTCTTCTCCTTCTTTTTCTTTTACGCTTTTCGCATTTTCACAGTTGTGCTTGTTGCTGTATTTCTTTGTCCCCGCGTATTCAATATTTCAGCGGTATAAAAACGGAGTTCGGACGGAGTCGATGGATCAAATGGATGGAAAAAAAGAGCTCTGGCGAGGGTTAATCTGAATAAATAACGTGGAGCGTGAATAAACAAAACGGGAAATTTAATCAAACAGACTGAAAAACGGAATCTCGTTTAATGCTTCGTTATCATTGTAGACTTTTTCGACTGATGAAAAAATAAATCGAGGACGGTTGCGGTGAAGAAGATCCCTCCAACTGTTTGTCCAAAATGATCACTTTTATACTTTATCATTATCTCGTAATACGCGCTAGGGAAAATTGGGAATCGTGTGAAATTGAGTAAAGAAATTTTAAATAAATGAGAAATTCTTCAAGATTTTCAACCGTTGTCTAACTAATCATCACGACGAACCGGCTATCTGTCGTTTCTGTAACGAAGTTTAGGTATCTCTGGCGAATGAACCGCGACTCCCGACCAGACTGATCATCATCATCGACCTAATATAGTAGACCAGAATAGTTTGAACGGCGACAACGTAAACCTAATAAATCATGGCGGTTCGGCATTCGTGAAAATTATCGATTCCACGATAGGATAAATTCGAATGGTATTCGAGCAATGGTGCCAGGGATAAAGGAAACTTCATCCCGAATAAAAGCGAAATCGTCAGGAATTAACCAATTCTTCCTACTCTCTCTCTCTCTCTCCAGGCCCCGTGACCTAGATGACGAGGTTTCGTCCTCGACAAACAAGGCCGTGTCGTCGAGAACTTTCCTCCCCTTTGGGACCAGAGACTAGATTCGCGGCGGAGTAAGGATATTAGCATAGAGCTCGTCGCTACCTGGCAATTTACTGCATAAAGCGCACGCTGGAGAACGAAACGGGGACGCAGGAACAGTAACGACCACCTACGAGGGTGAAATGGGGAAAGGGTTGCTCGAAAAACCAAGGACAGAGAGTCCAAGATTCCACGAGAATAATCAAGATGTATACCGATGCAAAGAGAAGAGAAGAGGAGAAGAGAAAAGCATCCTTCTATTTTTGTTTCTTCGAAACTTCTTCTCTCGAAGAGAGATCTCGGTTACAGAATCATCTTACGATTCCATTGAGATTCGAGATTAAAACAATCGAGACAAAAATATTTCAACATCGTTACGATACGAAATGAAAGCGTGTTATAACTAGTTTTATATCACGGATGGGGGATCAGGATGGGAAAAGTGGGTAAACCGAAGGGCACGATGTCGGAGTCGCGGAGCGGGTGAATCGAATCGTTAATATTTCATGAACGGTGGGCGTGACCCTGTGTAATTCCCTATAATTCAGAATCGAACGATGTTGCGTTGGTAGTACTCGATTGTAGTTGTACAGTGGTAGTTGCTCGTGGACCACCACCACTACTACCACCACTACCACCACCATCCGCTTGATAATCGATTCGCGAAATATTGAAATTCCAATTGCACTGCGATCACCGAAGTTTGTTAGCGTTATCTGGCTTTCCTTTTTGCCCTCGGCTAATGGGATTCGAGCAATAACACGCGGCCCCGTCCATTACCTGGCCGAAAATTGTTTATTTATCAGGGGCCGCGGACCCTGATCGACTCTGCTAACGACACGTAACCCTCACCGGGAATGCGGCGAAACTTTAATTAATTCCCCTTTTAATTAATGCGCTGCTGTCTCTGATTTTCGGCTTTATTATGCATTATACGCCCCTACCATCCCCGCGAACAAACTTCACAGACACTATTGGAACGGAAAACATTTGCTTGGCGGTAATCGGTATAATAAACTTTATGCTTACGTTCTAAACATTATTAACTTTGCTTTTAAATTTGTAAAAGAGAAGATTGCGAGGCAAGATTGGGATAATTTATTTTTCTTCTTTTATACGTATTTTCCACGTTGTACACGTTTGTGATATATATAAAGAATTTGGTATTAGTTTGGAGAAATTCGTTTGATTAATCAATGTATAATTAAATATCCAACTTTAACTAGAGAACTTTTCGAATCAATTTGGAATTAATATATCGTTAATAGAGATCATCATGTTATCTCAAAACTCGATTAAACCGTATTAAAATTTGAAAAACTTTGAACCGCTGTAACTTCGAAAATCGCGACTTCCGGTCGATGAGTGAACGATCACTAGAAGCACGGATCTTTGCCCTTTAAAACGCTTTTTGATTTATCCCGATACGATTTCCGATTCCCAAGATATGATCGTGTAAAGGAAAATGTAACATTCAATCTCGATTAAACTCTATTGAAATTAGGAAAAATTTAAACCGCTATAATTCCGAAGATAGTGACTTCCGGTCGACGAACGAGCGATTGTTAAAAGCGTGGATCCTTACCCTTTAAAACGCTTTTTGATTTATCCCGATACGAGTTCCGGTTCCCGAGATATGATCGTGTAAAGGAAAATGTAACATTCAATCTCGATTAAATTCTATTAAAATTAGAAAAAATTTAAACCGCTATAACTCCGAAGATAGTGACTTCCGGTCGACGAACGAGCGATCGTTAAAAGTATGGATCCTTGCCCTTTAAAACGCTTTTTGATTTATCCCGATACGACTTCCGGTTTCCGGGATATCCTCGTGTAAAGGAAAATGTAACATTCAATCTCGATTAAACTCTATTGAAATTAGGAAAAATTTGAACCGCTATAACTCTGAAAATAGTGACTTCCGGTCGATGAACGAGCGATCGTTAAAAGTGTGGATCCTTGCCCTTTAAAACGCTTTTTGATTTATCCCGATACGATTTCCGGTTTCCGGGATATCCTCGTGTAAAGGAAAATGTAACATTCCATCTCGATTAAACTCTATTAAAATTAGGAAAAATTTGAACCGCTATAACTCCGAAGATAGTGACTTCCGGTCGACGAACGAGTGATCGTTAGAATCGTGGATCCTTGCCCTTTAAAACGCTTTTTGATTTATCTCGATATGACTTCCGGTTCCCGAGATATGATCGTGTAAAGGAAAATGTAACATTCAATCTCGATTAATCTCTATTAAAATTAAGAAAAATTTAAACCGCTATAATTCCGAAGATAGTGACTTCCGGTAGACGAACGAGCGATCGTTAGAAGCGTGGATCCTTGCCCTTTAAAACGCTTTTTGATTTATCTCGATACGAGTTCCGGTTGCCGAGATATCGTCGTGTAAAGAAAAGTGTAATTTTTAATCGTTTACTATCTGCGTCCTTGTCGCTTGCTCGGGCCTCTCGCTCACACCCGGTCTCACTGACCTATCCCAAACTGCAGACAAGCGACAGTCGCGATTCCTAGAAAAATGTAGCGCACGATTCTTAGTAGGGCGTAGTAGTACGCGTTTCCAGGAAAAAATGTAGGTCACGAGCCCATTCATAATCTCCGCGCCACGTGAAACGCGCGCTACTTCGAATCCTCGTATCTCGGCAATGGAACGAGTTATCGGGATAAATCGAAAAGGGATTTGAACGGTATCGTTTCCTCTATCTTCCGAGCGGGTTTCTGTGACAAAATTGTTAATCTAATTTTTAATTTTTTTTTGTAAAAAGATGAAAGTTTCTCACTCGTGATTTCGTGATATGACACGAACGATGCAAAGCAAATACGTAAAAATGTATAAAGACGTAATTTAAACGTTACGTTTTATATTTCACATTTCCTCGCTCGCTTCGGGGAGAAATTGCTCCGTTTTACGTCTATACACCGTTCTTTTATCATCTTTTTCTGATATACGTTTTATCATCGTCAGCCTCGATTCTCGAAAAAGAATCGTCGCCACGTCGAAAAAGAGGAGAGGAAAAAAAGGAGAGGGGAAAAAAGAAAAAGTTGAAGGGAAAAGGCAAAAAGAGTTTAAGGCCGGAGGAGAAGAAGGAGAAGAGGAACAAGCGACGTTTAAGCTTTTCACGGGTCGGAACGTCGTTATCAAGCCTGGTGACACGAAACTCGGAAAAGGTATCGTTTTCTCGCCGGAGGCGGTGTCGCGCGCCATCCCGCCGCCGAGCGAAACTTTTTCATCAAATTTATCGAGGAACGCCCTGGGCTGTGCACCCACGCTTCGCTTCAAAACCTGTTCGGCGGTCAAAGTCTCTTAAACCCGGTTCCACTCCCGAAACCGGGTTCCACTCCCCGCCCGCAGCTGTTCAACCACTACGCTCTCCCTCATTTTCGTCTTTCCCTCCCCCCCTCTCCTCTTCGTTCAACCATTCTCTGACGAATATCCACATTATTATGGATGGAGAGTGAAAAAAGTTCTACACGATAAAGAAATAAATTCGTTGAAAACATCTAATCTTTATGCACGTTAAAAATATTTATTCATCGATCTTATCTTAAAAAATCTTGAATATTAATATATATATAAGAAGATAAGAAGATAAGAAGGAATTTTGTCTCCGTGTTTAGTCTCGTTTCGTTTCGGCGATTTAAATTTAAATTTGTAATTTAACGACGATTATATATCAAATCTTGCTTGATAATCTTAAAGATAGAGAAAAATGGCGGTGATTCTTTTTTTTCTTTGCGAATTCATGAATTCTCACTAGCCGAAAACGTACGGCTGCTGCTCTCCGTATAAGATGGCTTCCTTAAATATTCCGCGCACGGGGTTAGAAGCCAAAAACTGTGGTCTTTATCGTAAACAGTCGTTTGTCGGCGAGACGATTTTTCGCAGAAATTCACCGGGTATTCCGGTGACGAAATTTTACTAGAGCGTCGAAATCAGGTTGCCCTGATAGGTAGGGGGAAAAAAAAATCCATTGAAAATCGTCGGTGTAGATCCTCCCCCGCCCCCCTAAATAATACTCGATAAAACGAATATTCGTATCCAGAAGGGAGGCGTTCACGAACAGGTCGGGGTCCGCTCCGTCGAAACTCCTCGACTCCTCGAGGAAAACGAAGCGAACGTGCTCGAGAACGAAAGTGTTCGGGAGAAAACGTTCAATTTCTCGGGACGGCATTTCCTCGCTCCGTGACCGTCTCAAAGAAATTTTCGAAATAGCGAAACAACGTGTCAGGAAATTGCAGCCAGGATGAGGGGCAATTTTCGGGGGATGACAGTTCCAGGATCGGGAACGGAACCCCCGTTGACCCCTTTCAAACTGTCGATACCCGATACCGGAATATCGCTTTGATTATTCCGAAAAACAATTCACCCTTAACGTATTTCCTCTTCTCTCCCCGCGGATTTTCTTTCTTTTTACGTACAGCGCGCACAATCGGTGGACGGAAAAAAGGGGAAAAGAACTCGCGAGAGATTTCGAGATCGATCATCCCCCACACGTTTCCTCGAAGCCGTGCTGGAAAATCGAGGCGGAGAGTGCGAGGAAGGGAAAGAAAATGTATAAACGCGGCGCGAAACGTCCGGGATGATGAAGTCGCCGTTTATACTTTATATCGTATGCATGAAATTTTTGGATCCCGAGAGTCGCCTTTATTGCGCCGCGGGAAAGTATACGAGTCTCCGTGGAAGCTTACATTCTTTATGGATAGAAGGAGGGGGGAGAGGGCCGCGGAAACCGCGATATATCCGCGCGCAGCCACGGCTTACATCGTGTTAAGCTCGGAAGAAGCTTCGGAAAGAAGGCTGCTCCGAGTTTTCGAGCGGGAAGACGAATCGACCGGGGGAAAGAGATGATTCGTTTCTTTTGCCACGACGACCCCTTCTTCTCTGGCGGTAACGCACTATCCCCCCGAGGGGGATATTTTATTCGACGAGGAGAATGTAAGAGTGTAGAGGTGGTAATTTTGAAGGGAATAAGGAGAAGCGTGTTTTGCCGCGAGGCGGCCAAGATTTCTTGATGAATAAATGGTAAAAATGGTTATCTTTTTAGTTTGGATTGGAATAGTTTATTTTATGGTTGCTAACGGTGCTGATGTAGCGATTCGAGTTGATATTTCGTAATTGTGTTTTTATTAATGGTGGAATTGTAATTATTCACCTTTCGTTCGTTGTAATTTGAAATAATAGTTTTTTTAAATTGGACACTTTTTAGGGAATATATTTGATGTAATAAGAAAAACTGAAAGATCGGAAGAGAAATTATCGTAATGTAAAATAAAAGATTCTTTTAAATCATCATTTTTTAAAAGTTTCTTTGTAAAATTCGAAATTCGAATTAATAGAATTTAGAAAATTTAAATGAGAATTTAATTGACGATGGTGATGAAATTTGGTTATATTTCTTTCACAAGAAGTAGGCGAACAAAATTCGCATGGGACACGCTCTTTTGAGAAAAAAAGAAAAATACGATATTCAAAGTTTTAAAACTGAAAAGATCACGTTAGGATCTTTTCCTCGTAAAATGATACGCGAGTCGGTGAAAGTTTTCTCATCGAACACTCGATTCCCGTTAAAGCTAAAAGCACGAGGTAGTCGAAAAGCTGTTACAACGCTATATTCGAGAAGGAAAATTTAAGATTATAGAAACTGGTACGTATAAAACTCTTATTTTTTACAAAGATCCGTGATAAATCTTCCATAATTTATCTAATATAAAATTAAAAATTGGAAAATGAAATCGCGAGTAATTTAATAAACAAGCTTCCGCCTATATTTATATATCTCTTTCCTATCAAACTTTTACTATTTGGAATCTTCATCTCTTAAAATTTTCCATCCGTACTTCGTCCGTGTATACCGTGATAAAATCCACGCGACCGCTTCCCTCCTCTCGACGGATAATTCGCCGGTTTTAATCTCGCAGAAAGAGATCCAACGGTGTAGATAAACGCGTTAATCGGACGTAAACAATAAATCGTCGAGATAAATAAAATCCAGTTTTCGAGGCACGATGCAACCTCGTCCCGTGAAATATCAGAGAAAGAGAGAGAGAAAAGGGGATGAAATTTGTCGCGTCACTTAGCGTTATTGGCTTTCTCAGTTGCGCAAAAATTAACGCGTTTCGAGCATAATTGTTAGCGGCCGTTTCTGCGAAACGTTGCTTTCATCCCCCACCCCTTAGTTGGCGCGCGACACCAGTTTTTCCGCGCCCCTGCCTTTTTTCGTTTGCGAAAACGAGTTTTCCCCGGCGCCACCACGTTTTATCGCGCGAAAAATGAAGATGAAGGGCAAGACCGTTTCTTTCTTTCTTTCTTTTTTTTCCACTCTCCTCTCTCCACCGTTGTAGAACATAATTGCATAGAAGACATAGAGCTTGTAACGCGAGACACTGCCGCTTGTAACCGGCGGCATAACTGGAAACATTGGCCTTGCCTCATTTTTCTTTTCACGCCGCTTGCGAATCTGTTTCACGCGAGGAAAGTGGTGGGGAAAAAAAAACGGGGGAAGAGGGGGTGCTGCCCTCTTTTCGCTCCTGCTCGAGATTTCTCTTGAATCGCGAAGGGCGCGTGAATATGTTTTGAGATGTATGATTCTTGAGAGCTTATTTTGGAAGTTATTTTTTTTCTTTTTTTTTTTTCGTTGAAAGTGAAACTTGCTGTTGGATGATTTTCTTTTTTTTGAGCAGTTAGAATTTCACAGGCTAACGTAGTAATAAATATATCAGGAGTCCAGATATAAGAACACTTTTATTTATTGTTATTATTATTATTGTTGCTGTTAAGGATAAATCGGATGTCAAACCTCTACTCCATTGATTTCGTGACTTGATCCTCATCGTTGCAACAACTCGAGTAACCACAAGCGTTCAAAACAGCTTCATCTACTATATTATCCTATATTGGCCACGGATCACTCTCGTACGAGTAATTAACGAACAGCACCTGGCTTAACGTTTCAAGTTCCATTCTGTTAATTTTCTGGTCTTGCTGTTGGATGATTTTCTTTTTTTTGAGCAGTTAGAATTTCAGGGGCTAACGTAGTAATAAATATATTAGGAGTCCAGATATAAGAACACTTTTATTTATTGTTATTATTATTATTATTGTTGTTAAAAGGATAGATCGGATGTCAAATCTCTACTTCATTGATTTCGTGACTTGATCCTCATCGTTGCAACAACTCGAGTAACCACAAGCGTTCAAAACAGCTTCACTATCTACTATATTATCCTATATTGGCCACGGATCACTCTCGTACGAGTAATTAACGAACAGCACCCGGCCTAACGTTTCAAGTTCCATTCTGTTAATTTTCTGGTCCCCTAGCAGCTTTACTCTCAGCATTAGCCCGCAGATACGCCGGGTGCGGCTGCGGTTGAACACCATTCTAGCTTTAGCTTCTGCTGGAATCTACTGTTACTGTGTGGTTATTCGTCATTATCCTTACGATCGTTCACAATTTCATTCGATCAGAATACAATTATATAGTTTATTTTTAACTTACTTGGTTTATTTCACCGTTGTGAATCAACTTTTTGACTCGATGTATTTGAAGGTGGAAAGGAGATGAAGGAAGAGGAACGATTCGAACGATTGTCAATTTGTCCCGATTTAATCCCTTCGAATACCCTTTGTTTGAAGCGATTTGCGGTAAAGTAGATAAATTTCAATGGTTATGGGGCAGGGGAGCCGCTTGCTTTTTAAAAAGCTTCTGGATAGGTCTATCGATGGCCGCGAGCAACAGGTGTATTCCCTCCGCTTCTTGCGCGTCGTAGCGTGATAGACAGCGATAAAAAAATTTCTGATAACACACCCTTCCGATTTTGTATAATCATAATACTTTTAAACAATTATATATTCTGTCCAAATGGAAATATTAATTATAACTGGCGATGATGGTTCCATTACTGTGATCTTCTAATTCTTTTAAAACTCATTTTTGAAATCACAAGGTAAAAGTAAAAGGAATTGCAATAAATATTTCACTAGTACTTCATTTCACTAAAGTTTCAAAATATTATTACGAAAAGAAAGGGTGCAAGTATATTCTCGTGTGTGAAAACACTCCTTGAAAAGCTTTAGGAAAAATATTTTTCCTAAATAATTTAAAAAAAAAAATTACTTTAATCGATCTTTCTTTCGAATTAATTTAGATAGATGAAGGTGTTTGGCATTTCCTTCGAACAATGTATCTACCTACCCTCAATATCTCACAAAAATAAATCACAGTGATAACTCAATCTCGAAACTCTATACTCCCTCCTTTCAGGTGATCGGTCAATAATCGATCTATTCTGTTTAATTCGAAGCGATTTCCCCGATCGCGAAACATCCCATCCTCGCGCGTAACCCTATCGCGCAACAGGTACCGTTTTTCTCCTTTTCCCCCTCCTCCCCCTCCTCCTCCCCTTCCTCCCCCCTCCGTTCGAATCTTGTTTCCCGCTCGACGTCACCATGATTGATGATCGATATCGAATAACTTGGAAATTTAATATCAATATTATGCCGGCGGGAACGGGAGCCCGGAGATTCCACGAATGAATGGTGATCCGGGGATGATAAGCGATTCAATTTCACCGCAAACATCGATTCCGCGTCTCGTTTATTTCCAAACTTCGCCGCTTTAAGGCGGAAGCGTCGCTTACGCCAGCCGGAAAACGCTCCTCTAACGCTTCAATCGAATTCAAACGAATTGTAAACGATAAAAAAAGAAACGATACGAGATATTCGTGATCGATGATAATTGCAAGAAAGTTAAATTCAGATTACTTGCGTGCAAGAGCAAATGTTTTTTTCTTATTGATTCGTAACTTGAAAATTAAATGGATCCATTTTGCTCTCTTCTCTTTTTTGCGAGCAGAGAGAGAGAGAAAGGAGGAAGATTCTTCTTCGATATTGTCCGCTTGTTTGTTCGATCTGACGACCCGCCTCGTTTAAGCATCGAAGATAAACGGAACGGTTTCAATTTGGGGAAACGAGTAGCAGCAGGAACGATTTAATCTGGCGAAACGTACGCGTCGCTCGTCCATCACGGATCATTTTCATCCGGATTCGATGGGAAAATACGCGGGGGACTCCGTTTATGCGGGGGATCCCGGTCCAAGACCTGGCTGCAAAACGCGTATTTGCTCGACAAATTTATCAGTGTATCGCCGCCGATCGCAGTGAAACAACACAACACGTTTCGCATACCGGGGATTCTTCGTGAAAGAGAATTCCGGCTTTGCCCCGTCTGTTTTTCGATATTCTGTCAACGACGCCAATTTTTTTAATTCCTTTTTTTGCCATTTTTATTTTCATCGATTTCCTTTCCTTTCCTCTTTTCGACCGTGAAACACGGAAGGGGAGAAAGAAGAGGGGAGGGGGATCAAGAATTACTCGCTGAAAGACGGATTTACGTGGAGGGAGGCGAGTTAATTGTCGCTCGCTTGGAAAGAAACACGGTGGCCAAGGTGTTGGCTAATGGGCATTAAGCGGCCGCTAAGTCACCGTGATTAGCTTCTCGACAACGGTGAGTTTATAAGCAGCGCTTGTATTGTAGTCCTTCGGGATACACCGGGGATTACTCCGCTCGTTGATCGAAAGAATTTAATCTAGGTTTCGTCGTTGCCAATTTTAAAAAGAAGATATTTATTATGTAAATTGTGTCGAAAAAGTGAAGAGACGACACGGGTTTAATCATGATATACGATTTGGTTAAGGAACGATAATTAATTTTCAATAATTTTGTAAGAAATATGATACTTCAATGATCTTGAATATTTTCTTCATCATATACGTATTATCGTTTATTTGCAATAGTGATATAATTTTCGAGGAAATGATTCGAATCTTATTGATTCGACAAACAAATCTCGTCCAATATTTTTTCACGATTAAATCCATTTATTCATTTTCTCATCCTCCAACATATCGATTATTCTTTCCTCGCGGTTGATTAAATCACCCAACAAACAAGTAATAAATAAGTAAACTCTTGTTTAGAAAGAAGAAAACAAGCCTGCCTTGAAAATTTCCCCCTCACGAGATATAAAACACCGAGTTAAACGCGCAAGAACAGATTAATAAGAAAATTACAAAGGGTTAGTTCAGAATCTGAAATATCTCCTCGAGGAGTTGAACGAGGAGAATTCGAGAGTCTCGCAGGAAGAAAGTCGTCTCGAAGACGTTGAAGATACAACGTGGAAACGTGGCCCGTTTAACCAACCGGCTCTCACCTCCACACCCTTCTCGAGAAAGAAGAAGAAGAAGAAGAAGAAGAAGAAGGAACAGAGAGAAACGTAGGAGGGGAGGAAAACGGGAAACAGAGCGGCAACGAGAATGCATTTGAGTGTAGCACGAGCGAGCTACCTATTTACTTGCTCGTCAGCCGGCGCGCCTTGGAACACCGAGCCCCGGAAATTGAGATTAAACGCCGCTCCTGCCGTACCAGATACACACACGGACACATTGTGATCCTTGTTAACGTTACCACCACTGTGTTGGAAATTCGAGCCGACCCACTCCCGGATTTTCGTCCCAGACTTTGAGATTTTGGACGAGGGACACGTCGCTCGCACGTCTTGAAAAGGGGAGAAGGAATGTTTTGATATTCGAGAAAATTCGATTGACAGAGGGATTAATGATAGAGATTTTTTTTATTATGAATTTTGCTCTCTTTTTTTTTCCGGTTAAATTCGAATTCTATATTTCAGATGCGACTCGAGATTTTCGGTTTTTCGTGCGTCAAAAACGTTTTGATATTCCCTCGAAATCGAGAATTCGAGAATTGACAGAGAGATTAATGGGAGATATGTTTTTTAAGGATTTTCTTTTTTTTGTTTTTTTTTTGTTGATGATGAATTTTGCTGTTATTGTTTGGTTAAATTTGTTGAAGTATGTTTGAAGTGGTTTGATGTTCGGTAAACGGAATAATTATTTCGAGAATTTGATTGATTCGGCGAGTAAGAGAGATGATTGTGCTCTGAAAGGAGAAAGTTAATGTTTAATTTTTTCAATGATAAAATCAATAAAGTTTACTTTTTTTTTTTAATTTGGTAGATAATTTCTTGGATAATTGTTGTATCAAGTTTCCTGAACAAAGATTCAGAATCTGGACGAAGAAATCTACGACGAGAAAATTAAACATCTTAACGTATTCACCTTAATGAAATGAGAATGTTGGCTAAGAAAGCGGGGAATCAAAGTCAATACCACAAAATCCACTTGTTCTACTATTAAGAAACGTGATATAGTTAAAATTAAACGACAAAAAGGAAAGATATCTTTCGCGTGCAGCTGGAAACGATTATAGAAAATACACATTCGTAAGAAAATGTATCGAAATTAAACGAAAGACATGAAAACATTAATAACAATAATCATAAAATTATTATTATTTTGATTTTTGCAGAAAATAATCTTTTAGAAGAATTTGATTCGAGTAATAGAGAGATCTGTATGCGTATGTTTTTTCTTTCTTCTTTTTTTTTTTTTCCATGAAGCGTCATTTTTTTTGGTTTTTGTTCTTGGATAATTTTTTATACCAATTCGTTTTGTCACCAACATCTCACTCTCGGGTTTTTCAATTTCATTGTGAATAGGAGCAGCAAAATTTCCGCGCCAATTGCGGCACGATCTGGAAAACAATTATACCTGTGACGTAGCGAGCGACGAATTCGCGCGATGACATACAACCATTTGTAAAATTCTCAAATAAAAACCGCCACGATCTGAATGGAGCCACGGGCTCGAGAAATCTGTTTGCGAACAAAGAGAACCGCATCAGCGATCACCATTTTTTTCCGTTTGCTTTTTCCGAATTTTTCTCCTCGATACTTTTTCCCCTTCGCTTTTTTTTCCTTTTCTTTCTTCTTTTTTTTTTTTTTTTTTTCCTTCCAATATATATCGCAGAAGTGCGATGATTGACGAATGCAAAAAGAAGGAGGATGAGAACAAAAAGAATAGAGAGACAGAATCAAACAATTCACCAAACAAGACTCGAAAATGAATAAATACATAGGAAATAGACGAAGTCGACAACATGGCAATTTTTCAAAGAGAATAAAATTGATCTCTAAACGTTGTCTAAACGATTCGATCTAGGAAAAGGTTTCTAACTTCGTTCGAAATATCATAATGGAAAATATAATAATATGGAAAAAACAGCAGAATCAAAACAACAATTCACCAAGCAAGACTCGAAAATGAATAAATACATAGGAAATAGACGAAGTCGACAACGTGGCAATTTTTCAAAGAGAATAAAATTGATCTCTAAACGTTGTCTAAACGATTCGATCTAGGAAAAGGTTTGTAACTTCGTTCGAAATATCACGTGGAAAATATAATAATATGGAAAAAATAGCAGAATCAAAACAACAATTCACCAAGCAAGACTCGAAAATGAATAAATAAATAGGAAATAGACAAAGTCAACATGGTAACGTGGCAATTTTTCAAAGAGAATAAAATTGATCTCTAAACGTTGTCTAAACGATTCGATCTAGGAAAAGATTTGTAACTTCGTTCGAAATATCACGTGGAAAATATAATAATATGGAAAAAACAGCAGAATCAAAACAACAATTCACTAAGCAAGACTCGAAAATGAATAAATACATAGGAAATAGACGAAGTCGACAACGTGGCAATTTTTCAAAGAGAATAAAATTGATCTCTAAACAATTCGATCTAGGAAAAGGTTTGTAACTTCGTTCGAAATATCATGTGAAAAATATAATAATATAGAAAAAATTTTTATACCGATTATCATATTCCTAAAACTCATTCTATTAAAAGAATTTCCATCAATTTTAAATTACTTGGGATATGAAAAAAAAATACCAAGAATACTAACAGCGTATCAGGAATATCCGCAAAAATCGCGTTGTTCGCAGCGGGAAGCATTAAGAGGCAGATCGTTGCGGGTAGTTGCAATAATTTTCGAGACTATCCACCCACCGAACGTGGTTGAAACGAGAGTCGAATGCGCGGCGTTAGAGATGTTCTTTTAAGGGGAGAAGAGCGTGGAGTGGAGATAGCGCTTCCGGAACTATCCGAAGAAGAGAGGGGGACGCAATCGCGATCAAAACTGGCGTTGAAAACAACATTGAAACGTTGCAAAACGCCTTCCCTCCCCGTTCACGATTCCCCGATGCTTTATCGAAACGGCACACGAGGATTTTCGAGACGTGAATTCGGCCAACTTTGTCCCCAGAACCCCCCTTCCTCCCTCCTTATCTTCCTCTCACGGTTATGCTATTATGCGTGCGTTTGTATTTGCAAAACTCGTGGAAATTACGAACGGGGGAGGGATATTTGAAAATTTGGAGTCGGAGGGGAGGACGATGATCGTCGGGCGAATTTTCTTAGGGAAGGGGAAGGAAGGAGAGAGGCGAAGGGAAGATGGAAGTGGAAGTTTATCGCCGGTCAACCGATGTTAATGCTAAGAGCGCGCGGGAAAATTGAGATTAGACTGCATTTCCGGGAGAGCTGGCGTGTCGGCGGTTCTACCGCGCGCGCACGGTAGAGGGAGAGCCGCAGGGTTCTTGTTAGAGAAAGGGCGGGGAGGGGGAGGGGGGCAGGCTCCGTGTATATACTAAGTGTCCACGAAATTTCAAGGAATCGAGGATGCCCGGCGTGGCAGCCATTAGCAGCATCAACCGCTCGTGAGATTACATTGCGCTCATAGATTAGATGCGCCAGTATGCAGAACCGCTAATGCTTTTTGTCCGGGCGGCCCCGATACCGTCTACGAAATACGAATTTTCGAGATGCTGATGGAAATTGCTGCCAACTGTTCGCGCTACCGTGGATATAATCCGTTTTACTAGCAGCGAACAATTTTCCTCCTCCTATCTAGAATTTCATTTTCTTCTTAAGAAAGATCCTTGTATCACCTTGGATACAAGGATTTAATTTAAAGGAAATTTCCATGTGGACTCGATTCGTTGTTGTTGTTATTATTATTATTTTTTTTTCGTATTAACCGCATCGAGAAATAACATTGCGTTCAAAAATCGAGATATTTCACGTAAAAAAAATTCATCCATTTTTTTTTTCCATTCTCTTTATTCTTTATGCGTAGTATGCGTGTAACTGTATGCGTCGTTACGTATGTATCGTATATTTTTATGAAAAAAAATTCTACAAAAAAAATCACTTGGAAAATTGAATTAATTGAAAGAGATACATATAACATATTCATTTATATGTAAATAAAATATGGACACATCGTATATATATATATATATATATATATATATATATATATATGATATAATGCAATTGAAAAATATAATTTATAATGTGTACGATAAATCTACAAGAACGCTTTTTTTTTCAAACGAAATATAAATATATTCCTCGATTAGTATGATCCCCTTGTCGAGATATCGTAATTAACCAGAGAACGATCGTTTCGTTCGAGAGAGAAGGTGAAAATTATCTACGAGAAGGAGAGAAAGGGGGGACCATTTGAATAAGTCTTTATCGTGTTGCTTAAAGGCGGCACGGCTTTTCGCGCATTGTTTCCGAACCACTAGTCCCCCCTCTTCTCCCTCCCCAAAGTGGTGGAGTAGCGCGATACGCGTCGCGGCCCTTAATCCCGTTTTATGCAAGGAACGTTCGCGCCGTTAAATTGTCCAATCCGCAACAAGTTATTTAAAGTCTGGTTGCACGAAACGCCGCAATTAAAGTCCTCGTTGCTTAGCCCGGCTCGCGTGCAACACGGCATTTTGTAACCGGGCCAGGCTATGATGTAACGTCTTCGTCGCGCTTTCCTCTCTCCGCCAATTCCTTATCCCATTCTTCGTTTACTCGCCGCTCCCTCTCAATCTCAAAAATCTCGTTTGCCAATTACTCGATTAATTGGCCGGCAATTCATTAATTTCTCCCCTATCTTTATTTCCATTCGAATAATCCAATCTCGAATCTTTTTTCAATTCATCTCGTTCAATAAGATTAAACTTAATTCTCCTAAGTTGATCATATATGGTTTTCCATAATCTGCATAATTTTATCATTCTTTGTCCTGATCCATTATTTTTGGATTTTAAGAAATCTTAAAAAACCCCGATACTTGTAAACAATAAAAATAAAAATTTAACAGGTGAAAGCCTGGAAATCCATGATGCGAACGAAATTAAAAATCGTTTCAGAGGATATTTAAAATGTACTTCTATTTATTCCTTTTAATGTAACGATTATTTTGTTAAAATTTGTATACTTTTATTGGAAAAAAAACTCGAGTTGGCAAAGTGATCTTGTTTTAAATTGTTATTGCGAGGAAAGAAGCAAGGGAACGAGTTCAAAAATCGCCGATTTCCGCGAACACGTAACGAAACGATAACGTAAAAGTGGCGTCACCAGCTGGTTGCTCTACGTCGTTTCCTTTACACCTGGGATAATGCTCGAGAGGGGATGTAGTTAATATTAACGGCACGCTATAGAAGCGACGCGTGTTGTTCCTACGTAATTTCCCACTAAACGTACTAAGGGATGCCCATGCATATTTCAAAACGCCACCCACGACGCGCCCTCCACCTGTCTATCGGCGTTGCCCGTGTCTTTGACGCTGCTCCAAATTTCACAGACACAGCCGGTGCCCTCGAATAAGTGGACGTCGTTTAACGCGATTTTCGGCCAAAAAAATTCTTCGAAGAATCGAAATTCGTTCGAGGATTGGCGAATTGGAGAGAATCTATTGATTATTATTCAAATCGTTAAATATTCTAGATATTCACGACTCGTCAAGTTTACTGAAGAATTATATTATACGTTAGTGTTCGAATAATGGAAGAATCTAAAGAGAGTCTATTTGTAATAATTTTAAAGAAATTATTGCTTTGATTTAAGGTTAAAAATAAAGAAAGATTTCATGATAATTATTGATGAACGAGTTGATAAATTTTTATTTCAGTCTTTGGCGAATTTTTTTCAATTTAAAACTGTCCATCATCGAAACTGGATTCCTCTTACTCCAAACATTTCAATCTTCCATCTAATTACGCGAAATGAATTTAAAAAATTCTAAAATAAAATCGTATTTAGCATGTTTTATTTTTATATCATTAAATTATTAAATATCGATCGAAATTTATCGAGAGTTTCTCCACGGAAATACTACAATAGATATTCTCTTTTGTTCGTGTTCAACGTATGCAATTGTAGTGAGTCATAAGAAAGAGATTGCACGTGTTGCACTCGCAACGACCGCCTCGGCATGGACTTATTTCACTATTTTATTAGATTAGACACTTATTGCGACGGAGGAACAAGTGTCGGCCAAAGGAAATGCATTAAGATGGAACGAGTTTGCCGTTTCACGATACGTAAAGCAAATATGCTGAGAAGGCATCGTTGCATCTTTAATGCGTCGCGTTACATCGATCGACCGAACGATCTCGTCGGTAAATATTACTCGATTTTGTTTCCATTCTGTATCTGTAATACACATCTATCTATACTTTACGTAAACTGTGATAAAATAATAATATTTCCATCTTAAAAATTTTAAGAAAGAATCACTTTTAAGAATGAAAAATCGAAATTATTCAAATATTGTACAAATGATACAATAAAATATTGTACATCTATACTTTACGTAAACTGTGATAAAATAATAATATTTCGATCTTAAGAATTTTAAGAAAGAATTACTTTTAAGAAAGAAAAATCGAAATTATTCAAATATTGTACAAATATTTAATAAAATAATTCGATTATTCAATTGTCGTATCAAAAGTTCAAACTATTTTCTAACAAGTGCTATCTTCGATCTCTCCAATAAGTAATGATAAAAGCATCGATCTTGGACACATTTCGAACTTCACATTTCACGACTCGAAAGAGATCGTGATCATTTGATCGGACATAATCGCGCGAACGACAGCAATTTCCACGAGGATCCTTTCTCGTTATCAGATTCTAGCTCGCACTCGGTCGTAAAAATATCTCGCACCACTCCCCCTTTATCGAGAACTTTGTCCCTTCGACGGCGGACTTTCGCACGTTTCGCCAATGTTAGCTACATACGTCCGGCAATCCTGGCCACACTCGCGGCCGCGTACGTGCCCCCTGACTTTCTCTCGAGCTTTCGCGCCGCGTGTAAAATTCCAAACGCATTTTCCTTCAGAAACGTAGTTTAAACGTTGCACAATTGGTCACGTTTGGTCGCTGCTGCGGCCAGTGTACGATTGCATCGAGCGTGGTTGGTAGCAGTGTGCAACTGTCAGACCATAGTTTACATAACGACAGTGGACTCCGAACTGTTTGCCTCGAGTTTAATTATATATTTCAATTGTTGTCGAGATCCTGTTTTCAAGCTGTTAATGATTTTTTCTTTTCGAGTGTAATAGAATGCAATTGTCAGATCATGGTTAATAAATATAACAATGACAGTTGCTGTTTGATATTTCAATTATTATTCGAGATTAGTTTCCAATGAATGAAGCAACTTTTTAGCGATACATTTCTCTAAATAAATTCATATAACGAGAAATATAATAATTCTTAAATCCTTAAACCTTACGTGAAATAAAATATAAATCTCTTGGCGTTTCGAGAATTGCTTCGTTACCGAATCGACAATATATCGATAAACCAGGAACGATTGCGCGCGCCTCGTCCAAATATTCTCATTATTCTCAAAATTTCCTTGGAATTCTTCCCTAAAAAAAAAAAAAAAAAAGAAAGCAAAGGACGACACGGATGTGAAAGTTGCTGGCTAATTGACAGATTTTCCGGGACGGACAACCGGCGTTGATTTTTCCCCAGATCGGCTAAAATATCACGATGTTAACGGCCGTTAATGAATGAAAATGAATGGGCGAGCGGGTGGAACGATGCCTCACCGGTGACACGGATCGCCACGTGATAACACCCTCGAGGATATTTTATGGACGGCGTGGCACAGGGCTATTTGTATCGCGGTGACAAAACGGTAAATGCTCGAACGATTCGGTTCACTTTTCCTCGACACTTCGAAAACGTTCCATTCGTCGTTTAATAAAATTGAAAGACGATTTTCGATCGGTTCGAATTACCGAGTTATCAGGGCACACGAGTATTCAGTTAACTGTTCGATTTTTCGAATTAACGAGTAAATTTTGATTCAGGAGTGGGGAGGGGGAGACTTTTCACGATCGTTAACTCGCGAAATTAAATAGCCAGATCTGATAAATTCTTCACGATGACTTTTTTTCGCGACGATAAAATTGGAATATTAGGTCAGAGAATATTGGCGAGGATACTTGGATGGAAATAGCGCAGATGGAGCTGAGGATTCGTTTGAAATCAGATTTGGATGGAAGTATATCGATTTTCTATAATGAGAAATGAAAATGAAAATGAAAATAATGGAGGAGACGATAGAATTATCAGATTTTGATCTCCGTAAATAGTAACGATACTTTTTATATAAAACTCGAAAAACGAGCTCGATGAAAGAAAAGGATTGGAAAGGAGAAAAATACTCGAAGGATTCGGAGATTGTTGTACTTTTACTTTCTCAGATTTCATTATTTTGCCCATAGCTTTATCTTCGGCGTAACTTGGCCGCAGACAATGGGCCGAGGAATAAAGCAGCAAGAATCGAAGTTTGAAAATATCTCATTGGGATTAATTACGTAACGGCCGAAACGTTGCCGAGGGCAAAGTTAGGAGTAATTAAACCAGTAATCGGATGCCCCAGACTTTGGATCTTACCGAGCTGAACAACGTTGATCCTAATGTCTTAAATCTCCCCACTTCGTTAATTTCGCCGCCCCGTAATTTTGTCCTTATCCACATTATCCATTCACAATTGCAGCACTACGTTACAACAACAGGTGAAAAGAAAAGAGAAAGAAGAAAGAGAGAAATATTTTTCTTTTCTTTTTTTCTTGCACGAGTCTGGAAATTATATCCGGTATTTGAATTATCGCGCACGTGATTACGCCCGACGCCACTTTTAAGACCGTAAAGAAGCCGAGGCGTGATCTTATTTGCGTAAATGAGAAAAGAGGATGAGTCGAAGGGCGAGACGAAAGTAGCGGGGCTTGGCCCGCGGCTGTTTTCCGCTCGACGCGCCTCTTAACGTTTTAAATTCTTGTCTACGCGAGGATTCTTGTAAACAGGCGATGCATTATGCAGCGCAAACAGGGTTACCCTTAAATTTCGCGAACGCGACGACGAGTTCACAGCGAGTTGCTCCGGACCAAGGTACCGGTGTCTAATTGGTAAGATATCTCGACAAGAGAAAAAAAGAAGAAGAAAAGGAAAGGAAAGGAGAAAAAAAAGGAGGGCAGAGCAATTTACGAAAAAGAGAGGAATAAAAGGTAGGGGACTATTAAAATTCCTCGAGTTTTTGAATCTTGACCGTGAAATATGAATCAACACCAACTCCTACCTATATATTTCTAAGCGTTCTACTTTCTAAAGAAATGCTTTGCGCTTACAGACCATTCGTTTTGTCGAATAAAAAAACGGTTCAAGCTTGCCAACTATATAAAAAGATTCGTACTTTCGTACGCTCTAAATACACGATCACTTTGAACGAAAGCTACGAGAGTTTTTACGAGGAGCTTTTTAAAAGCAGTCGATAAGCTCGCGCGTGTCTTAAGATCGTCTCTTTCTCCGATCGAGAAACGTTCGACAGGGATTTTTCAAGGGAACTTTGCATATTTTTGAAACGATCGAAGAGTATTTTCTTCCAAGTTGGAACACTCGAGGAACTAACCCCCTTCCCACCTAACCCAAAACTCTTTGCACTTTACTTTTCTTTAAACTCGAGCCAAGTGGATGGCGCCAACGAGACAAGAAAGAAAGAAAGGAAGGAAGGAAGAAAGAAAGAAGAATCTTGCTCCCCGCTATATCAGTTTCAAAGCGACGGCAAAGTTTCGTCAAAAATCGAATGTCAAACATTTCTCGCGATTAGCCCTTTCGCCCGTGTGAACGATTTTAGAATCCTCTCTCAACAGAATCCTCTCTCTTGCGCATCTTGGAACGCGAATTTTTCTTACTCACAATTTCATTATCAACACGAGACATATCTCGTTCACGATACACATCATCTACACACACACCACATCTCATCCTCCTCTGCAAAAGGGTTGAACTTGCGAACCAAGCCTCGATAACCTGTTCCTCCTTCCTCTGTGCGTTTCAATTCGATCTAGTGCGTAAGTGCAGAATATCGCGTGACAAAGAGCGGCTGCTCTCTTCGAGGGAGATGCGTGTGAGATTTTGCGCGTGCGTTTGCGTGCGTGGCGTGGAAAATCGGGGCAGGGAGAGGAGGAGGAAGAGGAGGGGGACACACAGAGAGAATAATATATAAGAAGTCAGAGTGTAATAATAACAGCACGATTGTAAAAAACGTGAAAGAAAGAGCGGGAGAGGGAGGGCCAGATGAGAGAATACAAGCCTCACCTGTGCTCTGCCCACCACGTAGCTTCTGCTCTGGCCTCTCGACCCTCTCCTCGCTCGGGGGAGGCGGCCTCTCTGTCCTTTTCGTATAGTACGGGTTGTACGAGGATGGCCACACGGTGGTCGGCCTTTTTGCTGGTGACGGCGTGCTCGGTCGTCCTGAAAATAGATTAGGACCTTTCTCATCTAACCCAGCCAACTCTCTTCCTTCCCCTCTCCCCTTCACCAACACCGTTTCTATATTACTTACTCGTTCCTTTTTTTTTTTCCTTCCCCCCTCCTCTCTCTCTCTCTCTCTTTCTGTTTCAGTTTGGTTTCGCTTCTTTATTCGTTTAATCCTCGTCTATGCATCCTGTTTCTCGTGTATGTACATTAAGATCGGACGAATTTCACGAGAAGTAGAAACACGATACTCTCTTTCCGTTTCTTAATTGAATCTCGATCACAGCTGCGCTACGAGATAGTCACGTAACCATGGGAACTTAATTCTATGCGCAGTTTAGCCACCTATCTCTCTCGTTCGTTCTTTTTCTTTTTCCCCCAACGATTAAACCAGACCCGGTTTATATATACGACGCGGTATCGGCCAACGTACGATCGTTATTCCGTACGAAATCGACGAAGCGAGAACTCCAACACCGTGTGTGTGTGTGTGTGTGTGTATCCCTCTCTCCTTCGAACACGGACGAGGAAAGTTTAGGCAAATTCCGGATATCTCATCCCCGATCGTGAACTTTGAAATAGAAGAAACTCGGAAGAAAAAAAGGAAAAAGTAGAAAACTATCAGAAGCACTCGTCGAGCATATAAACATAAAAGAAAGTTCGATACTAGGATAGGATTTTATCACCCTTATCTATAGCCCAATCCAACGATTGGCGATCAGTTTCAATATAATAATTTTTTTTCCTTTCCCAAAAACAACGAATTTAAATCCCTTCTTCGATCAACGTTGCCGCAAACTTGTTTCACTTACAACTTCGAGCAAGCTCTTTTCCCAGAAGAAGAAAACGGAATGTCCGCGATCCAAGTTGGAAGCTAAGAGATTCGGATGGAAACCGGGTGGGCCGGTTTGATGAATTCCGCCAGCTTCTTTGAAAACCAGCCAAGTTCAACTTGTTGCGTTTCGATGAAGAACGAGGTTCCGTCGAACCGAGGGAAGAGGAAGGGCGGCACAAAGAGTCGCTCGATGGAGAGAGAGAGAGAGAGAGAAATAAGAATGGCTCCCGATTTCGGGCCGTGATTCTCCACGATTCACGGTCGGACGAACGTTCTCCTCTCTCGTGATCGGTCACGACGACTCTTGCGGGATAAAGTCGTTCCGGGAATACCGCTCTCCAACCTCTTCCAGCTTTCGACCCATCGAAACGGGCAGTCGCAGGATTCAGGGGATGTATAGATTCATAGCGAAGAATTTCCTTCTTTGTCGTACTTTTTAGGAAAGGAATTCTGCTTCCAAATGTATGTAACGATTAAATTTTTACGGATATATATTTATTCAATGAAATAAAACTCTTATCAACGCGAATAGAGATTCAAGTATCACTGAATATTTTGTATTTCTTCTTCTTTTATAAACTTAAATTCGTTTTCTTAACGATTAATTATCGATTAATATCAACGTTTAAAAACAAAGTGATATTGGATGAGAATTGTGACACCCGTTGTGTCAGGATTAACTCGTTAGGAGCCTCGAATGGGAACGATGATATCGATGATATCGAAGCCACATAAATGGCTTACGAATAAACGAGCCGCAGGAATGGACGAGCAGCGGGTATTATTATATCGGGGAAGCCGAGTGAATTTGGAATTTCACCGATCAGAGGATCCCTTCTCGTGTGCAACGATCTCGGAGGAATCGGAAGTTCGTTCACGCGAAATACGCCCCCCACTCGAAAAAGCGCTAGAGACTGGAATTTCTTCGAGGATGCGAGCACACCACCACCGTCTCGAAACTTGGTTTCGAGGAACTCGGGGTCGTTTCGCTGCTCGACCAATTTTATTTATTTATTCTTTTTTTTTTCCTCCTTATCCGCAAGAATCGAGTCCTCTCTTCATTCCCCAACTCTTGGGTTGCCGCTTAAACTTCGTAACTACGATGGAAACCGCTCCTCGATTCGAGAATGTTGCACAAATATGTCTGTTCCCCTCCTTCCCTCGAGTTTTCCCTTATATAACTTACGACCGTGATAAAATGCTTGCTTAACTAACCAGGGATAATATTTTGAATTAGATGAGAAGAAGTTGAAGCAACGTGTCTTGGAATGTTAAATTCTCAAGTTTTTCTAATAGATCTAATTAATTCGATTTCGGATATCTTTATTTCCATTGGAATACTATATCGAAATCGTTCTTCTTTATATCAATCTTTCGGAAAATTATTTTGAATAATACGTTTCCATATTCCAATTCATCGTTTCAATTATTAGTTTTTTAAAATTATATTTTCGTTATGATGTATTCTTCAAGTTCTTTCATTACACTCAATATTGTACAGTTATATTATGTCGATCATTATGATGAACAGCTTTCACGCTACGAATTTACAAAAAGATGTAAATATTTTGAACACGTTTACGTAGAGTCAGGTGTTACGATAATAGATTCTATTCCCCGACAAATAATAAATATACGTTTTTTCCATCGAATTCCGATAAGTTTTGAAATTAGTCTCGAAGCAAGTATAGACAGATACTCGCTTGAATGAAAACAAAACGGAATAGCCAAACTGAAGTTTAAGATCCACATTCGCCAGAGGCAGTCCCGAGCCAATCTTTGCCCGGAGAAGATTGAAACTTTGGTTAGATGGTAATTTTGCTTAGCGAGCATCAACCAAGGGTGCAATTCAGATTCATGTCCAACACGGGACCGTGCAGCATTATACGTATCGCTACTCTTCGTACACAGTTGCGGTTTGGTAAGATGATACGCCACTTATTACTGACTCTCATAATATTCAAACCTGTCCTATGCACACAACCAGTCAACTTTCCTCAAATTTATCGATAAATATTCGTCCAATAATTTTTCCATTACGACTCGAATTAGTAAATATTAACTTTCTTTCTTTTGTTTCATAGGAGATTCGTTTCAATAATAACAGAGAGAAACATTTACGTAACAAAATTTTCGAAATGCTTGGCCAATTTCTATCTCGTCAAAAGCATTCGAATCCTACGAATCTTCGTCCAACACCTACCATCTCTATTCCTTATACAGAATTTCGTCAAATTTATCGATAAATATTCGTCCAATAATTTTTCCATTACGACTCGAATTAGTAGCAATTAACTTTCTTTCTTTTGTTTCATAAGAGATTCGTTTCAATAATAACAGAGAGAAACATTTACGTAACAAAATTTTCGAAATGCTTGGCCAATATCTATCTCGTCAAAAGCATTCGAATCCTACGAATCTTCGTCCAACACTTACCATCTCTATTCCTTATACAGAATTTCGTCAAATTTATCGATAAATATTCGTCCAATAATTTTTCCATTACGATTCGAATTAGTAGCAATTAACTTTCTTTCATTTGTTTCATAGGAGATTCGTTTCAATAATAACAGAGAGAAACATTTACGTAACAAAATTTTCGAAATGCTTGGCCAATTTCTATCTCGTCAAAAGCATTCGAATCCTACGAATCTTCGTCCAACACCTACCATCTCTATTCCTTATACAGAATTTCGTCAAATTTATCGATAAATATTCGTCCAATAATTTTTCCATTACGACTCGAATTAGTAGCAATTAACTTTCTTTCTTTTGTTTCATAGGAGATTCGTTTCAATAATAACAGAGAGAAACATTTACGTAACAAAATTTTCGAAATGCTTGGCCAATATCTATCTCGTCAAAAGCATTCGAATCCTACGAAACGAATCTTCGTCCAACACCTACCATCTCTATTCCTTATACAGAATTTCGTCAAATTTATCGATAAATATTCGTCCAATAATTTTTCCATTACGACTCGAATTAGTAGCAATTAACTTTCTTTCTTTTGTTTCATAACAGAGAGAAACATTTACGTAACAAAATTTTCGAAATGCTTGGCCAATATCTATCTCGTCAAAAGCATTCGAATCCTACGAAACGAATCTTCGTCCAACACCTACCATCTTCCTTATACAGAATTTACAACACCGATTACAGGAAGAATTTCTCGGGGAGAAATTTCCCCGGCTCGTTAACAATTTTCCAAAAGCATGCGAGATTAAACGGCCCGCTCACGGGGACAAGAAATAATTAATTTCCAGGTAAGAGGGGAAACTTGCACCGTTGCGAATAAGAAGTATCCCCGCCTCGGCGGGAGCTGGTCCAAAAATAAACAGGTGAGCGGGGAGTAGAATTTCGAGAGAGAGAGAGAGAGGCATCCACTCAATTAATTCCCTCCCCGGATACCCTTCCCGGTATAATCCTCCTCCAACCAACTCCCCCGCCGTCCGTATTTTCAGAGCGCCGTCCGTTCCCGTGAAATATTCCGTCGTGTTTCCCTTCCGCGCGTTTCGCTCGCGAGAAGAACTTCGTCTTCCCTCCTTTCTTTCATTTCTCGCTGGCAAACAAGCGACCCTTTAAACACCATTCGCTGTACGCCGTACCCACGCGAACAAGACGATGACAGCGAGGACACGAGGAGGAAGGGTGGCGCTAAAAAGTTTTCGAATAAAAGTTTAAATACGCCCGGGCGAACTTTGTTTCGTGGCCTTTGCAACCCCTCCCCCTTATTCGTCCACCCTCGTAACAATATGGCCGGGCCCTACTACCATCTTTGCCGAGTTAAGAGCGCGCTCTCTCTCTTTCTCTCCCTCACTTCGCGTAGTATCCCTGGTAGAAAGGCACGCCTGTGCACAACGGCGTTTCCTTTTCCTCGCCGAGCAATCGCGGCCAACCTCGTATATTTCATCCGCCACACCTTCCACAGGCCCTTTTTCTTCCATTCCCTTATCCCTTTCCATCCCCTTATTTCGTCCAAGTTTGCGCGTATAACTCGTTGAAAATTTCAGGCTACCTTCCTTCGTTCGCGCCGTTATGCGGCAACAAGCGTGAAAAATTCGCGGGACAACTATCGTGGATCATTCCGCTTTTATTCCCCGGCGGAACGTCCCCCCCTCTTTCCTCTCTCCACACAGCACAGGGATTTTAAATGGAAAAGTTCGAGGGGGGAGGAGCGCGGTTCTCTCCCCTTCCTCTTTTCTCCAACCAGAGATCGGCCACTTATTAAACGAGAGGATCACCGAGATCCTAAACCGGGGAAATTAATTCCGGCCGGGAGGTAAGAAGGATCGAGCGGTGATCCGCGGAGGGACTGATTCAATTGGAGAGAAGTGATTCGAATCGGAATCTCCCATCTCCCGCGCGTATACGATCCTTTGAACCGATTGAACGAGCCGATGTGTTCGCCGAGTTAACGGCTATTGTTCCCATCCATGCTCCCCGACAATAACTTAACCAACTGTGCAAACCGCGGTGAGACTTTCTCGTGGAAAGAATGTCCATCCACGGGATGATTTAATCGTATGTATCACATCAGTGTACTGTCGTCTCGTAATCGTGGTGGTAGAATCGAGTAGGAAAGATTTTCGAAAAAGTATATCTCGTTTCTTGATCAAATTCGAGCAATTTTTAAATTAGATTAGATTCTTTTAGAAAGAATCAAATGTGAAAATTTGTACGTATATGTTCAATCTAAAAGATTTTCTAAAAAAAAAAAAAAAAAAAAGAGAGCAAGGTGTTCGAAAACGAAGAATTTTCTAAAATGAAAAATTTCCCTGTTTTATATTTTTTCCGACGTAAAATCAGCTCCTTCCACGATTGTTACGGGATATCTTGCACAGAAGGTTCGACGGCGCGCCTCGTCTCGATCTCTTTCCCGATTTCCCTTCGAACGAGAGCTTCAATTTTACATTTCCCCGAGAAGATGAGACGTCCCAAGGGAGATACCCGTTTCGGGAAAAGAGATCGATCGACCGCGTCTGGAAATCGATGGATTCGATAAACCATCCCCGATAAATCCGCGTCGTTGGGCAGAGAGGCTAATACCAGAAATAATTCCGCTCCTCCTTGCCCCACGATAATTAATTACGGCATCCAGGATCGATGGATGTCCCTGGAGAGACGACTAGTGTGTCGAGGCATTATTAAATATCGTATATTCTCGCGGGCCTAATCCCAACCCCTTCGTCGAGAGAGGACGGCTACTAACGAGGGGATGGAAGGGGAAACGGGTGAAAGAAGAAGTTGGAGTAGGAGGCGAATATTCGAGCGATCGTAAAGTTTGCTTTTTGAAAGAGGAAGATTTAGGGGCGTGTTTAACGAGTTATAAGCCGAGCTGTAAATAATGGTGCAGCGTTGCGCGCAGATTTCCTAAAGGCCGGGGCACGGACTTTATGAACGCGGAAATTTGTAATAAGAATTTATCTGGTTACATTGTGGATTTAGGATTTTAGGAACAGCGATAAGCGGTTTTTAATTCTAATTCCCGATATCACGATCGTTTCACGATGCAATATAATACTTGCCGGGTGAATTAAGCTACGATACGATAAAGCGTTAAAGCGTTTCACAAGTTTTACGAGTTGATTGGGAAAATATCGATTGGGAGATGTCGCGATATTTTAATTCCTAAGCTTTCTACGTTGTTTAAATGAAATATCGAAAAGAAGAGAGTTTTCATAAGGTAAAAATATTCGGATACTATAAATTTAACTCTCCCTGTATAGATAATCTCGATCCATTTGTATCCGGGATGAAATTTCATTCTTGAATTCCTCTCGAAAGAATTTTTATTTTTGCTGATAAATCTTCTCGCTATTTGTACGGCCGAGTGATAGTAATAAAGCAGAGATTTTAATAAATTTCACAGTTTCTCTCTCGCATTTGTTTGAAAAAGTAATAGTTGTAAAAAGCGCGAAAAATCCTATATAAAAGTGTTTAGTTCGATAATAATTTGCTTATAATTAAAATTAAATACAAACTAGAGATACAACTATTCTCTTTGATATTTATTTCTTTCGTGCACTGTAAAATGTAAAAAAAACTAATGTTTCCTTATCTTATTTATACATGCTGATATAGCATAGAAATTGTCTGAATATTTTTTGCGACCAATCCGACGTGTCTGGGATAGATACCGATTATATATCGTATAAACATTCACGACACTTATCAGTTTAAACTAAGAATACTCTAAAAATAAACGTGACTAACGATGCAGATAGAACAATTTCCTCGATCGAAAATCTATCGAAAACGAACAAATTACAACTATAATACACTATCTAAACCGAGGACACACACATACACACACACAATATTTTTTTGACCGAACGATTCCGCGATTTTTTTTTTCCTTTTCTTTTTTTCTGCGAGTCAATAGCGGTTCCATCCGATGTCTGTTCGCGACAATACAATTCAGCTTTGCACGAGGCCGCCAGGACAACGGTAATTGAATTTTAAATGCGCTTAATTAGGTCAGCACCGGGTAGCCGACCCGACAATATAATGTCCCGATATAAAATTAAAATCTTCCTCGAGATTCGCGGATGGGCTTCGACGATATGGCTCGATAAACGCGGCGTCCAACAACCAACCCCCTCCTCCTCCCCTCATTTCGCGATCATCGAAATCAATACGATATTTTCAATAATTTATATATTCGAAAGTCGAGCGCGGATTTGCCTTGAGCTATTTTGATCGAAACGCGTCGATTTTTCTTTTTTTTTTTTTGCTTACTCGTCATTATAAACGAGGGAGGGAAAACGGTATCGGTATTATGGCTTCTCCGTTGACGAGCTGGAATCTCTCTTATAATTTTCATATTCGAAGAGAAAAATATTTGAGCAAACGTTTGAAATTTAACGCGCCCCGTCCAATTAATTCTTTTTCAACAATTAATTCTCAAGTTGCTTCGGATGCAATATTTATTTCGAGAGCGTAGATTTCTGGGTTTTTTTTTCTTTTATTATCGTGAAAAATGAAAATTTTTATGTAATTTTATCATCTATGACGATGATAAAAGAAAGTTATATATCGGATCGAGTCGAACTGTTTAATTTTAACTGTTTAATATCGAACGAGATCGATAACATTTGCTTGTAACTTTATTAAGTTAAACAAATAATTGAAGTTTGGATTGGATGGAAACAGAAATGTTTATTTTTGGCCTTTAGAATCGATCTTCTAAAGAATGTTAATTGAAAATTAATACCTCGTGTATCACAATTTTCACATAACGATTTAAAGGAAACTTTGATACTCAAATAAGCGATTAATTAAACGTGTTTGCATTAGACAGAGCGTAACTCGTCGCTAATAATAAATATTTTCGTAATATAAATATTTTCAATATATGATTTATTTCTTCGCTAGATCGTTTAAATTCAAAATCAAAATTTCAGAAACTTACAGAAATTTTCTGATCAAATCCTTTCGAAAAAGAATTTCTACTTATTTTTAAATTAATTTAACCGAGCAAGCAACTTATATAAATTTCAATAAAAAACGTGTAACGCAAATGATCCAAACTGCAAAAAAAAAAAAAATATATCCAGAATTATATTCAATTTGATCGATTATTTTTCTCTTATTTCCATTTTTTCACTCGCGTGTATCCTAAAATTCAAGCAAAAATTTCAATACGATACAAATTGTGAATTAGATTTTAAAATTGGAGGGGCCAATCCTCTTCTCTTCCTTCGTTCTTCCGTTAAATTGTTATTTCGAATTGGAAGGAAACGATGGCACAATGTTGTTACGGAATGGAGAAAAGCCAGGTGCCACGAGGGTTGTCGATCGATACATCAACCTCGAAGGTCTCGCTTCCGCTTTCCGCCTCTTATCTGACCAGATAAGGAGCAACGCGGGTCCCATTGGAAACTGTTCGGTGGCGCTTAACGTCCCATTCGTGAGTTATTGCCCGCCACGCTCGGGGTCATTAATAATTCGCCAATATTAAGATTGATTTCGAGGCACGGAAGGCGACGAACACGAGCCAACGCCAGATTTCGCGAAACTTTCTCGTTGCAACCCGCAGTCAATCATTCGAGGCCCGATACATTACGATATTACGTTTAAAACCGAGGGAAACATTTGGGCGGTGACCGACTCGAAGCGTGCCCAGAAATATAATCCTTGCATTTCCTCCATCTCGACGTTTCTAATTTTAAATGGACGAGGTATAGGAAATATTGCGCGAAGTTTTGTTAATTATAGTCGAATGTACAATGAGATATAACACGGAAACATATTGCATAGATTTCGTATCACATGAAATCAATGAATCTTTTTCGTCGATCGAATTTTCTTCGGTTTCAGAATTTGACTGTTCTCGTGTTTCTCTCGAATTTTATTTTCGAATTTTGTAGAAGATCTATGAATATATTTGGGATTAAAGATTACATTATATCGAATTTATATGAAAAAATATAATTACATTACTTATCAGTGGAAAGATGTTATTTGTTAATTTAAGGTATTACGTGTATATATATATTGGTTCGTTGGAGGGAAAATTGTACGACAAAGTACAATTGGATAAAACTGTAACCTATAACGAAATCTAACAATAAATTCGATAACACAATAGCAAACACGTATCCATATATATATATATCCGAGAGACTTTGAGATGGAAATTGATTTAACTACGTTTCATATTTTCGTTCTAACTTATTGGAACATTTATAGATCTTTATTATTTGACGTTATACTCTTATTTTTTTCACGTAGAATTTATTGACAAAAATTTGTACGGAGGAAAAACTGGGGCGTCCTATATTTCTTCCGACGCCTATTCATTCATTCATGAACCCATGCATTTATACCACCAGTTTTCATAAATAAACTGGACACTTTTGATCGATTTGCGGTAGTAAATATTTTAATCTTATCAAAAACGCGCGTATCAAAGATGAATTAATTCCGTGAACTGATATTTATTTTTCCTTTTTTTTTACATCCTCCGATTATTTATTAAATTAAATCCGCTATACAATTTACCAGCCGCCTAATCAAATATTTTAACCAAACAGACCGTTATCCGAAACGTTAAATATTATTTTTTAACGCATCCTTTCGAAACTCTTTCGATCCAATTTCCCATCGCTTCGATCGAACTTCGACTAATCACACCGCTATTTCATGATTAAATTAAAAAGCTTTGAAATGGTTCTCGATTCGAATCGATGATGAACAACACGTTCGAGAGACACGAATTTATCCGGGAACAGAGAAGAACGCGAAGGAACAAAGAATCTCGTCCCAAAGTGGAAATCCCAGGGTTCGAGATTCGGCCCATTGGGGGCGCGCAATTCGACAATAATCCACGGTTTGCCGGGCAAGGTAAGGTTGGAGTAAAATCGCGAAGCTTAATGGTGGTAATACCGCCGCGGCCGAGCCTTGGTATGACGTTAATAATGCAGCATATTGAGATTGGTTTCGCTACGGGAACACGGGGCCAGAGCCACAGGGATCTGACCTAGGCATCAACCCAACTTATTCACGCCGCTTTAATAATACACCCGCCAATGTGCACACGCCGGGCTAACCCGCCTAATGCAAAGATTAGATTCGAGAGGTGGAGCCGCTATTCTCGGGGATCGAGGGCCTTCGCAGTGTTTTTCCAGAAACAACGCTTTTCCCAGTCAACGGATATATATATAATATAGAGTTTCGCCGCTTAGATCGCTTTCCAGAGCGTTGATATTAAATCTCTATCTTTGTCGAGAATTTCGCAATGTTTTTTTTTTCTTTCTTTTTTGTTTGTTCGATTTATTCTCGAAGTTTATCTTTCGATATTTCTTGAGAAAAGGAATGCTTTCGAGTTTAAAAGTTTAGAATTATATACTTTGATTTATAAGCCTAGTAGACACAATAGAATCTGGGGAATAATAGCAAGTCATTTCATTTTCTCAAATTATATGAGCATACGTGGAAAGAAGAATTATTTAAAAAAAATGCTTGGAAATTTATAAAAACAAATTCACGTGTCAAAAGTTGACGAGAAAATCGAAGAAATTACGAGTTTTTAAACGTAACGGGATAAATGGATGGAGGGATCGAAAAGAGATTTAACCACGGTACAAAACGGATGTCGTTAACGTATCGTGGATGTACGTAGTCGATCGTGGGGAAACGTGTCCCCTCGAAGGAATCGAGACAACGTTTCCACTGTTCTCCGACCAAGCGTGAACCGATCGATATCGACACGGGACCCTCGTCTAAATTGTTTGGATTACAAGAGCAAACCCCTTGATCTCCCCGTGAAATTTAACGATCGAACGTCGCTGCGAAATTTAAATATCTCATCTCTCCAACGGCTCCGTTTCGTTTTCGACCAAATTGATTAAATTTTCATCCACGTTCCAACCAACCGATCGTTGGTTTATTTATTCAAAGGATGCGGAAAGGGGGCGATTTTTAACGGAAGTAGAGAAAAATACGGTAAGAAGAAGAAGAAGAAGAATTATCTTTGATGAAGAGGGAAAAGCGTCGGAGAGGACTTACGTGATATCGATACGGGGGGAGGGGAGGAGCTTGAAGTGCAATGTATTCAATGAGCCTCTCACCTTCTTTGTTGGCGCTGCTCTTGATCTCCGTGGCTTTCGGCGGAGCCGATGGTTTTGGAATTTCTGAAATAAAAATTATCTTTAAGGATCGGCTCTAATTCGAAGCTAATTCTCGGCCCATCATCGATCGATCATTCGAATGCTATAAGACAACGAATCTCGATTCAAGAATTGTGTTGCAATTATTAACTTGGATATATTTTTCTTAATCAATTCAATATTAATAAATAACGTTGTTAATTTTGAAGCGAAGAAGTAAAATTTTATCAGAAACGATTCATCTAAACTTTTAATTTAAGAAAAATTCTAAAATCTCTCGATATGTTCTTTAATTAATTCATCATATATATTTTTTTATTCATTGCTTCATTATTCACAAATGATTCATCTTACCGTATAACCTGATCGAGCCCTCTGTCTCGCCCAGCGAGTTCTTGCTGATGCAACGATAATTGCCGAAATCACCAGCCTGTAGATTCCTTATGGTCAGCCTCATGTACGCCCTGTAACTGTTCTCCATGATGCTCGTCGTGTACTTCTCGTTGGACAGTATCATCTCGTCGCCGAGGAACCAGTAGCTCATCGCGCGTGGATAAGCCTCCGTGTGACAATCGATCGTTACGTTCGTGCCAGCCGGTGCGCCGACCAGCTGATTCGGCACGAAGATCATCGGCGAAACTTAAACATCGAACGAAGGATTCGGTTATTGGTCCGTATTCGAGGGATCCTGTACGCGTCGAATTATTAATAATCGTTCGTGGAGATCGTGCGAGGCAACGATTGAGTCGATATGGGGAGGGGAGAGATTGCTGGTTAAATCCGTTCCGCGATTTATCTTCCACGAGATCACCGAGCATGAATTATACCGAGCTATTCCCACGATTATGGAGTACGATAGTCGATGGTGAAGTTTAAAGCATTGTGGAAAATGCATCTTAAATTATTGGTTATTGTATGGTTCATTAATGGGTTATAATTTATTTTCGATCTGCTCGAGAAATTTAACGGAAGAATTATGATTGGTGGTTTGAAGATGAGAACTTATCGATATCAAAGCGTTATTCTTTCAGAAATGAACGTATTTATCGCGTAATTTATTTTATTTCTCGTAAAACGAAAAATCATTAACATTAAAATCGTTGTAATTCCGAAGATAGTGACTTCCGGTCGACGAACGAGCGATCGTTAAAAGCGTGGATCCTTGCCCTTTAAAACGCTTTTTGATTTATCTCGATACGACTTCCGGTTTCCGGGATATCCTCGTGTAAAGGAAAATGTAACATTCAATCATTTATCTCAACCTCGATTAAATTCTATTAAAATTAGAAAAAATTTGAACCGCTATAACTCTGAAGATAGTGACTTCCGGTCAACGAACGAGCGATCGTTAAAAGCGTGGATCCTTGTCCTTTAAAACGCTTTTTGATTTATCTCGATACGATTTCCGGTTTCCGGGATATCCTCGTGTAAAGGAAAATATAACATTCGATCTCGATTAAACTCTATTGAAATTAGGAAAAATTTGAACCGCTATAACTCCGAAGATAGCGACTTCCGGTCGACGAACGAGCGATCGTTAAAAGCGTGGATCCTTGCCCTTTAAAACGCTTTTTGATTTATCCCGATACGAGTTCCGGTTTCCGAGATATCGTCGCGTAAAGAAAAGTGTAATTTTTAACCGTTTACCATTTCTATCCTTGTCGCTTGCTCGGATCTCTCGCTCGCACCTCACTGACCTATCTCAAATTCCAGACAAGTGACAGACGCGATTCCTGGAAGGACGTAGTACGCGATTCTTGGAAGGACATGGCTCGCTCCCATTCATAATCTCCGCCTATATCGAGCGCTATGGAAACTTTTATTCCTCGATATCTCGGCAACCGATCGAGATAACGGGATAAATCAAAAAAGGATTTCAATGGCACGCTTTCCTCCGTTTCCTGAGTAGATTTCGATGACAAAATTTTCAGTTCTTTTTACAGATTTTTTTTCCCGAAAAATCGAATTTTCTTGAATGAAATAATCGAGAAATTTTCTGTACTAATCAAATATTTGATCACGTTTCACTTACATAAAAATCCACACTCTAATTACGAGATAATGAAATTTTATAGTATTATATTCATTTCTTATTCAGGATTAGTAAGTGAAAGATTTTTTTTTTTTTACAGTTTCCTTCCACAACTTCTATTTTTCCAATCTAAGCAATGCTGTCAACGTAACATAAAAATATCTATCAAATACATTTCTTCAAGATGATATATTTTCAGATACTTATAAGAATACGAAAGAGAAGAAGCTTCAGCCTTGTTACATTTGTTGATCTAAAAATGTAAGCGTCGAAATGGATAGCGAAGAAAAAAGAAGAGATCATCAGAGAGAAAGAGAGACTTTCGGCCGGGAGCAATAACGCGGTGTTGTTTAACGCAATCCCGCTATATCTTTTCGTTTCCATCTGGCAAATAGAGTTGGCCAGAAACAATTTCCCGACTCGCGACTCTCTCTTTCTCTCTCTCTCCACTTCTCGCGGACCGGCAAAGAGGGTTGCAGGTGAAAAACTTTCCGCGACCAAGTTTTCTTTTAACCGTAGAAGAAGGAACACAGAGCGTTGATATACCTTGTAATATTCTCCTTCCACCCTTCTCTCGGAATTGATCAAATGTAAATATTTGTCCCTGTGTTTCTACCGCGTGGAAAATAACCGTCCACAGTTTAATTCGAGCGGAATAAACGCGGAACTCGAGGGAAAACTTTGTCGCGGTTTCACGAAACGTTGGATTAGAAGAATGTATATATATATATATATACATGTATATACCGTGTCTCATAGAGGGCCAATCAACGGGGATAAAGTCGAATTGTACGATGTCAAAGGCCCTGTTCTAAAGGGACGTAGAATTTTTCCACCCCTGATGGCTGGATCGAGGGATCCTAGTATTCAAGCCGTTTGAACAAGTTATTTGGGGCAACCTCGCCGAGAACTTGATTAGAACTGGCGCAAAGCTAGTTTAGAGATTAATCTCAGGGATGCAGGTCGCGTAATTCGGCCAAGCTTTCGCGTCATCGGTGACTTCCTAAGCAAATTCGACCCGACGTTCGACGAGTTTCTACCTTCCCCAGAAATAGACATTTCGATTCGATCGAGCCATTTAACGAGAACTCTACTATTTTGTGGAACGTTTGAAACGAAACTGAAATTTCGTCCAATCGTTACATCCAATTGCTTTTCGAATGTATTTTTCGAGAATATTACGAAGTCATTACACAACTCGTGTCACGAAACCTTTAAATTGAAGTTTGTCTTCATTGTGTCTTCAATTACGCTTTTCCTTCGAAACAAATGAATTACTGGAGATTGAATAAAATCTCTTCCAACTTTGAACATCTTAACATCTATCTGTTGAAAAATGATGAAATGAATAGAATTAAAGAAGAAATAATAGCGTAGATCAAACAGTAGTACGATTAATTGCACGAAGATACGGGAAGCTACACAGCAACAGTGGGCCTAGCAGGGCCAAGAAGAAAACTGGCGTCGAACTTGGTTAACCGTAGACGAATAACAACGGAGCAGGCGGTGGTTGTAACTATCTCTCGAGGTAGGCCATTGGCGGTATGCATCAGGCTCCCCACAAATCCACAAATTGCCAGCGCCGGCCCTAATTAACGCATACTTCTCCCGATTTCCCACAATAGACTCTATCCACGCTCGAGCCTTCCTTCCTTTCGTTTTCGTTCCTGTCTCTCCCTCGCCTCGGATCCAGTCGTTCCTCTCCAAGAAATTAATCGAGCCATTTCGCATTTTTGACGGTCATCGCGAACGATATGCTCGAACAAAGCAATTCCTCCCCTCTGGTAAATATATCCAGAAACACGAGAGGGATGAAACGAATACAGGTATAAAATGGAGCCGCGCTGGGTTCATGGGAATGGACTCATGCTCGTCTTTTTATAAAAGAATCCTCTCCGTTCAACGGCGTCTTAATTATCCAAACTCGGGACGTAGCTGTTAATTAGCTGAGCTGAGTTTGTTGGTTCCAGCTCTCCTCCCACAGTTATCGCGTAATCGAGCAACAAGAGCTAATCCGATTCTTACGGTTACCTTACCTTCTTTCCCCCAGAGAAAACGAAATTAAAAAGGGTTTTCGAAAACCATCACCACTCCAATGAATTCTGACGTATTTTCAACTCGAAGGAAAAATTAATGCTCGTTTAATTTTTTTCTTTTTTTTATTCTGTAGTTTTCCTTTCGTTTCGAAGAAAAATTAGGAAAAAGGAAACGGGTCGAACGAAAACGTAGGAGGAAGCGAAGGAAGGCAAGGTCGATTAGAATTTGTATAATGGGAAGGGAGGAGGGTTGGTTGGAGAGGCATTTAAGCGCGGGACTTTTGTAATCCGACACCTCGGATCCGCGCGTTGATCGAATATCTTTTTCCGCGGGTCCACCCCGGTAATCCGAGATAACCGTTTCACCCCCTCATTTTTCACTCGCCGCAAAAAAAGCCCATTCTCCTCGCTTTGCCGCCCCTTTTATCGCCCTCCTATCGGAATGATTATTTTTTTTTCTTTTTTTAACCTTCGAAAACGATACGAATATTTTCGATTTTCGCTCCGACTCGATTCGAAAGAGATTGAGTAAATCTAATTTTCGATTCTATCGTCGGATGTTAATAACCGGTGTGAGTCTGGCTTTTCAAGATCGCGTCGAGTTCTCCTTTTTATTAGATTTTATTTGTACTTTGAAATTTTTATCCTTACCAATTTTTAGGTACTGAAAAGTTGATCAAAATTAAGGACTGCACGAACTACTCTTGTGAAAAATAAGAGACATACAGATATATGAATATGTAATAAGTGTATATCTATTTTTATCCTATTTTACATTTTAAATGGTGGTGATGAGATAAGGATTTGGAAAAAGTGAATCTTGGATGTTATTCTTGTGAAAAATAAGAGAAGGATGCGTGACATACAAGATATGTGAATATGTAACAAGCGTATATATATTTTTATCTGTTAAATGGTGGTGATGAGACAAGAATTTGGAAAAAGTGAATCTTGGATATTATGCTTGTGAAAAATAAGAGAAGGATGCGTGACATACAGATATATGAATATGTAACAAGTGTATATCTATTTTTATTTGTTAAATAGTGGTGATGAAACAAGGATTTGGAAAAAGTGAATCTTGGATGTTATTCTTGTGAAAAATAAGAGAAGGATGCGTGACATACAGATATATAAATATTAATAAATGTATAATTATTTTTAAGGATTTGGAAAAAGTGAATCTTGGATGTTATGCTTGTGAAAAATAAGAGAAGGATGCGTGACATCCTTATATGAATATTAATAAATGCATATCTATTTTTATTTGTTAAATAGTGGCGATGAGACAAGGATTTGGAAAAAGTGAATCTTGGATGTTATGCTTTTCTAGGGGCCATTTCCATCCTTGCAAAATATGGTTATGATTGTATGTAACTCGATAAATATGATATCCTGGTCTCTCTCTCTCTCTCTTTCTCTCTCTCTCTCTATATATATGTAGATCGGAAATATAACGACAAGAGGATTTTATTTCGTGGAATCGACGGAAAGACAAGAAAAGTTTCAGTGGGACGGAATGAAAGGTTGACTCGAAACCGCGAGCGCCGACATCTTCTTCGCTGGAAGAAAGATGAATATCCTGAGATACGCACAGACAAAAGCTGTTTCTTTCGCGATCGGAGCGGAAACCGAGATTATCTGGTGCACCCGGATAAAATATGTCCTCCCTAAGCACTCAAAGGGGCGCCACGCTCTGCCCCGCGGTGTCGTTTTCCTTTTTGCGAAGCACACCGTTGAACAAAGGGAGGAGGGAGGGGGAGGTTTGCAAGTGGCGCCATTAGAATACGTGAAACGAAAATCTCTACGATATAATCTGGATTAAGGAGAAGGAAGTGTATTCTCTGATGTTTCTGGATGGGCGCTCGACCCGGAATAAATTGTTTCGAACCCATCCAGAAAGGGATTGCAACGTTTCCCTCTCCCAAAGGGAGTCTTCTTCTCTCTTTCCTAGAGTTTCTAAAGAGCATCGTAACAGATTATTATCGTCTCCTTATATTTTGTGATAACGACAGTTTTATATATAAATACAAATAAACATAATATATTACTAAATGAACATAGGAAGAGAAATAATATTAATATTCTTACGTACTAATTATTCAATTATTTTAATGAATCATTTCTACAAATTATCTATACAAATACACGCGATTTTGCTAAAATCTTCGAAAATCTTTCCATATTTTCCTATTTCGATCAACGCGAATCGATCCCATTTCTTCTTACGTTCAAGACATTGATATTTTTTGAATCTAACTTGCCTGATGGACGCGACAAATTGGGCGAAAGATCGAGGCGGGGTCGGGGAGAAGCGGTAAAAATTATTCAAACGCATCGCGGCAAGGCGGAGAGGAAGAAAAGTGGCGGTGCGGGAGTTGGGGGAGGCGGAAACGGAATGTTCTAAATAAAATATGTCCGCGCCCTTCTAAATATTCAAAGAGCACAGCGCTGGCTTGTCCCTTTTCCTTCTGCTTCTCACGGTTGTTGCGCCGCGTACGCGCACAAACATGGCGCCAAGTGACACGAACGGATGGAACGCATAAAAGGGAAAAATGACCAGCAGCGGAGGGACTCGCGCTCGACCTGCCCGCTATTTCCCTCGGGTTCCCCGTAACGACGCATCCGCTCCACCTGTCTTTTCCTTCTTTCCTCGTCGAAGCCGAGGCTCGAGCGAGCGAGAGGAACCGTCGTGGTTCGTGAAATTTAAAACAATATCGAAGATTCTTCTAAATTTTTCTTTTTCTTTTTTCCGTGAAATTTGGATTGAACGTTTGTCGCAGATCGAATTAAGCAATTATTGGATATTTTTAACCTCTTCTCTTTATATATGAATTTTTTTTTTTTATTTTTCTTTTTTATTTTTTTTTCTTTATATATGAATGCTTCTTGAATGCTTTGAAAAATATTATAATATGGAAGAATATGATAATTCAATTATCATCTCATAATAAATTAAATATATGTATATTAAAGTAGAATTATTTTATGAAATTATATCGATTTTTGACTCTTTTTTTTATTTTCCATTGTTCGTGGAAACTGAATAATATATTTTTTGGTTCAACATTTCAGAATTACATTGCAAGACAAGATAAGACAAAAAACTATTCAATATATAAAGCTAACGTAAAATTACATAAAAAAAAAAATTGAAGATAAAAAACTACAAGGTGTTCCTACATGCTCTTTTATTTTTACAAAAGATAAAAATGTGCAAGAAAAAAAAAATTTTTATGCAGTGATAATATTGTGAATAAAAAAAAAGGAAAGATATAAAGATGGTTTAAAAAGTTTCGTGACAGTGATATAATAAATATTAACGACAAAATCATAAATGAATTATCATAATTATCCGATAATTTTGTCGAACGGAGAAATAATTGCAACGAGTGATTGAATTCCTTTACATCGATCCAATTATAATCGTTACAATTGATGATTTTCGATGATTCCGCTTCGTTTCGATATCGATTCACCTTATTAATCAAACCGGATGAAAATCACGCGACAAGCGTGTAATCGAATCCAAATCATTTTCGCGTAAGGGAGAGGAATCGAATTTTCCTCCCTTCCCCCCGAAAGTAATAAAGAAGAATTTCAATAACAAACCGAAGCAAGAAAAGTTTTATCGAATATATATGAAACCATTTCGAAATGCTCAACGATCCTCCTATATCTCCACTTCCATTTCCATTTCCCTTCTTTCGTCAATAACGGAAACCTCTCATTTTCTTCTTTCTTTTTTTCCATACTTGAACCTCGTATCTCCAACAGAGGGAAAATCTTTCGTTCCTTTTTTTTCGTTTAAAAAAAAAAAAAAGGAAAAACAAACAACACCAGACGAAGAGAGGGTCTTTTTTTTTTTTTAAAAACGCATGGCGACTCGACGAACGCACGCGCTAGGCACACGTATGTGTATATCTTGACTCTTGATCGTCTATATATATATATATATATGTATATATCCTTGAAACCCACTCACATTCGACGTCCACGGTGATCCTCTTGCTGACTGTTGGCGGGACTCCATTGGTCGCGATGCAGAGATACGCGCCCATTTCATTGCGCGAGATCCTCGTCAAGTTTAATTGGTCGCCATCGTACACGAGCACTGAAAACCAAAAGCAGAAATTGATTCAGCCCGGTCGGCCGTGCAAATATAGTGTTGTACCGGCCGGAACAAACAGTCGCGTTCGACATAAACGTACAAACAGGATCTCTCCGAAGAGAAGAACCAGGCACCAGGTTTTATCGGTGAAACTTTCTCGGTTAAATGAAACCCTTTTTTCCGGAGCTTGGTTGGTAAAATAAAGAAAAAAGAGAGGGAGAGGGAGAGGGACAAAGGGCGGCGAGAGAGGATAAACAAAAAAAGGGGGGAGAGAGAGAAAAGCGAAACCGGCGCGAACCCACTGGAACACGCATCAATCTACGAAGCGAATTTTCCTGTCCTTTTTTTTATTATTCCTGCTGTCACTTTCCTGTTGTTTGTCCCCCCTCTTTGTCGAAATCGACGAAACAACGCGTTCAACTTCTTGAAATTTTCGAGTAATCTGCTCGATTTGCAAGTAAAATATGATTTAAGATATTTAAATTAAAACTCGATATTCGTTTAACTACAAGCTCTTTATTTGCGAAATGCTTGAATGAAATTAATTTTTCGTTTATTTTTATCTACAATTATATATATATATATATATATATATATATCCGTAAAATATTTCTTTTCGAATCTTTCAATTCTAGATCACGTGTTTATCTAATAAAACTCGTTAAATAAACCACATTATTATTTTCTAATGACAAAAATTCTCAAAAAATATTTCCCAATATATTAACTTTTTAATATTTCCTTTCCTTTCTCGAAACTCGCTCTCGTCGAAAGCGAGTGCATGATAAACAGCGAAGAAATATTGTGAATTTGAAGCCGGAAAATCGTAAACAGCGATGGTAGTATATATATACAATCGAAAGAGGGAATCTTTTCGAACTTTAATCCAGAAAGGTTCGCGCAACTTTGGGGAACAATCCCGCCGCGGTTAATACAAGGGCTCCACATCTGCAACATCCTAGCCACCGTTTCGAATAATTTTTAAGCTCGAGGACGAGCAGTCGCGTAAAAAGTTAGCGCGGTATAAAAGTTGGTCCGAAAGTGCGGCGGTAAAAAGACGGCGAAAGGGAGGGAGAGAGAGAGAAATAAGGTGCGCGGTCTTTTTATCGGGGCGAATATCAAAAAAAAGAAGAAAAAACTGTCGTTCCATTTCCAAGTCGTTAAGCCGTCTTTCCCTGCGAAATCATCGTTGCGGAGAGAGAGAGAGAGAGAGAAGGAAAAGAGGAGGAGGAGATGTGTGAAACGATGAGCTGCACACCCGATTTCGAAAAGATTCGCGAAGCGGATCCAATAAACGAACACTGGATGATGATAGTGTTGAAATTACGATTTCAAACGCATTAACACGAATCGGTTTCGCTGGAACGTGTTTCGTTTCGATGCCTTCCTCGCAGAGGAAGGATAATAAGAAGAGGATAATAATAAAGAGAAGAAAAGAGGAAGGTCTCGTAAACCGAGAATGAATGATAGTAGGTCAGGAGAAAAAGGTTAATAATTATTATTATTATCATTATCATGGGAGAAAATGGATCGTTCTTCTTTTTTTTTTCCCCCTCGCGGAAGACAAAATGGCGCTCCAACGTTCATTAGCCTGACGCGAGCGTCGTTAGGTTAACGTCAGGTTATACGAATGACTCTCTCTTTCTCTCTTTTCTCTTCTTTTTTCTTTTTTCTTTTTTTTTTAAAGAAGAAGAGAAGCGCAAAAATTACAATATTGATGATAAAATTTAATTGCGTTCGAAGAACGGAAATTAACTTCATTTTGTAAATATATATTTGTACCGGGGCAACGCTTCTAATTAACGGGCTCTTTGTTCGGAAAGGAAGCGCGTTTATTAATGAGAGAGGAATTCGTACGAGGAACGAGCTCGGGTTTCTTCTTCCCTATAAAATTGGCTCGTCGATTATTTATGTCGAAATAATTGTTCGCATCGCGAGCCTCGGTTTTTAAATTAATATCTTCTGCAATTTATTGGAAATGTTTCGTTCGTTATAAGGATGGAAATGGTGAAAGGAATATTTCGCGTCCGAAATGCGAGAGGAGAAAGAAAAAGAAGAAAGAAAAATGAATATACGAAAGGCAATTAACGAAATGCCAAAAAGTTTGGATAGGTTTCAGAAACAGTTGGATACAGTTGCGATTGTTTAATTTACATCTGGTCTGGAAAAAGGTTGCAGCTACTTGGATAATTCTTACCACCAGTTTAACCACCGTGAACCGAGGCTTCCTAGGTTTCTGGCGTACCGTGTCTCTCCTCGTTTCAAACTTTCTTCGATTCGCAAGGGTAAAGCGATTGTACTTTTCCGTGTTTAAACATCAAATATCGTTAAAATATGCCCCTTCCATTTCCTTTCGTTGTTATAATACGAGGGGAGGGAAGGGACAGGAGAACGATGGGAAAAATATTTCCACAGGGATTACGAGCTGGGAGGCTGGGTAGCCGGGCTTCGGTTTCTTACGACATTTATCCGTGAAAATAATTAATGAGAGCGTCGATGAAAGTCGATAAATTAAGAAAGGGGAGGATCTTTTTTTCCTTCTTTTTTACGATCTACCGACAATATCCGATCCAACTTTTTCCACGCGACTTGTTACCGTTCATAAATCTTTTTATTCGATTCACCTTCGATTTTACATAATAGAAAATAGCTCGCTTGAAAGTATCCCAAACTCATTACCTTACAAGGGAATTTAATTTAACCTGTGTATTACGTATCTTATATAAGAAAAATTTCATAAAATTAGAATTTTTGGGTTATAAAATAATATTTTACAGAAATAATTCTAACACTACCTCGTTAATTTTAATCTTTTTCATAATATGGATTTGTCTAATTAATTTTCAATATTATTTTCAACGAAACTGTAGACGGTTACTTTTTTAAAAACATTCGAACAAACAACGTTTCTTCAAATCCACGAAACAATCTGCACGTCTCGCGTTTTTCCATCGCGCGATATAATCGCGTGATCGCTTTCCGTTTCCTTCGAAACGATATATATATATATACACATACACTCCATCCAATCGGCGATCTTTGGAAAACAATCACGAGGCAACACGAATCCCCCAAGCGGACGGATGAAATCCCGCGGCGGCACCCTTTCGAATCGCCAATCTCCTCTTTTCACGGTCCGTTCATAAATCTTTACGTGGCTTTATTCCGGCTTTACTCGCCTCCTGGTCGCGATTAACCCTCCGGCCATTAGAGCGTCCGAGGGAACGATGTTTCTTTCACGAGACACGCGCCCTGCCAAACTGTCTTTCCGCGCGTACGACAACCGCCAACCTCGGCCGATACCCTGCCGAATAATTGAGGGGTTATCCTGAATTTTCCCTATCCTTCTTCCCTCCTAGAAGATGACGTTCGTCCTTCCACCGGTGCGAAAAAGAAAGATTTCCTGATTTTTTTTTTTTTTTTATCATTTTTAAGGCGTGGATGGAGAAGAGGATGAAACTTTTTTCGTAATCGTCGAGGTATCGGATTGAGATATTCGAGGGATCCGTGAAACTTGAAAGAAAGGATTAGTAGTGGATTAGTAATCGGTAGTGGCGAAGCTCTTCGATTGTTGTGAGTAAATCTCTGAGAATTTTTACTCTTAACCCCTGTTTAATTCTTTAAAAAGGTACACGAATGTGAGCGAAAAGGGAGAAATTTTACGAAAGGACGAAAAAATCCTTGGCGAGTTCCATTTCCGAAAGGAATTTCAAGAAAAGGAAATAAAATTTCCTTTTCCCTTCGGTTACGAGGATCGGGGAAGGAAGAAAATATTCGGACGAATATTGTTGGACAATCGTTTATCGAACATTAGAGCGGAAACGTAGAGCGAAATCGTTACCCCTTTACCAGGAGAAGGAATATCGACTTCCTATACAAGTTTATTTCACTATAGCTTCATTCTCTATTAATGTATTCGTCTATTGGTGGCGGAAGAGTGTTTAGGGAGGTGAACGGGTTGGTTCAAAAGCCGAGAGGGATGCAAATCGATAGATCGGGGCAGGGGCGGTTTGCTAATAGCCATTTCGAAAGAAGAGTTTCATTGAAATTTTTATGCTGCATAACAGCAGGCGACAGGCAGAAACTTCATTATCGGTGGCCGGGCGAAAGAATATCGTTGGGAACTTGTTTCAGGCTTCGTTTTTAACGTCGTTTTTTCCCTCCCCAAAGTAATGCAATTTCTATCCCAGCGGAATGCAATACCGGTGACGAATAAACGCGGTACGTGAACGAAAATTGCCAACAAAGATTAATTTTTATTTTCCCTTTCCCTTTCCCTCCTCTCCCCATATTTTTCATAATTCTCTTTCTTTTCTTCCCTCCTCCCCTTGTTCCAAGCCTTGCTCGAAAAGGATTACTCAAAGGTGCTCGGAGATTTCGTTTAATTTTCCACGACGATTACGTATGTCTGCCCATCCTTTTCTGTTTGGATCAAGACGAACAGCTGCGCCAAGACACCGATCGCTCGGATCCGGTTATTCTTAACGAGAGATGGATAAAATTTTTAAATGGATTATAAAGGAAGTTAGGAATAAAGTTACTTACTTGATGAATAATTTATCATTCGATGCATCGAATAATCGCAGTTAAACTTGGCGCTTAACGAATGGGGTTATACAGAAGACTCATATCGAGGATAATTACAATAGAGGCGAATAAGAAAAAGTTGTTTTAAATAAAGTTATCATTCCAAATTTTAATAATTAATTAATTTTTCAATCTTTTTAGCATCCAACTCTGTTCTAAATATATGAATCTACGAATATAGGATCAAGTGAACGAGAGAGATCAATTTGATGTTTTCTTGCCAAGTAAGTTTGAACGTTGAATACTTTATTATTGTATTATTATTTGAATAAAAGATATTAATTGGGAATATATATATATATATCTGTTCTTTTTCAAATTTGAAACTTGATAAGCATTTTAATATTAAACCAACCTATCTATAACAATCTATAACATTTAAACATCTACTTTATATAAATAATTATAATAAAACTGATGAAAATAAGTAAAAATTTAAACAAATACATTTTCACTATTCTCAATAATTGTAAAGTAAATTTTTTGACGTATTTGGTTGTCTCTCTTATTAAATACACGGATATCGAGGATTCTCGAGAATAAACAAAATTACTTAAATCGGTATCCGTGGTCGAGAAAAAGGTTAAGAACCGCGAGTCTAGATGCGTTTACACTCGGGTTAATTCGATTAAATTATCCGATCTCCGGTTTAATCAGACGTCTCGTCCGCCTTTGTCCCCTTGCCCCCTTTAATTTCATTTGCAACCGCGGCGAGATGAAAGGAGAGAGTTCCGTTTCCTCTTTTTTTTCTTTTCCCTCTCTCCTTTTTCTTCTTCTTCTTCTCCTCGCTTTTCCAAGTCGTGCAAACTCGCGTCGGGGTGGAGCGAAAAGAAACGAATGAAGTCATCTTGGTCCATAAGGATATGACGGGTGTCCAGGGAACAAATGGGCCGGATGTGACAGAAACTGCGCTATCAAGCTCGCGAGAATGTGTATATCGTTAGAGCAGATGCACTCTCTCGCTCGAAAACTTAGGGGAATGATTCGCCGCGAAATGGTTGAGCCAGCCAGCCAGCTCATGAATTTGTATGAAGCTGCAGAGAGGCTTGGATGCTTTGGAAAGCGTCGGTTCGCGGATGTCTGAGCACGAATTCCGATCTTTTACGATTCGAAGAGAGAATTCGAGAGAAATTGTCCGGGGAAGGGAGACGGATTCGTGTTTGGCCAACTTAAGGTATTGAGGATCAAGTATTATAAATATATAATTATAAATAAGAAATGTATTCTTCTTTTCCTTTTTTGCAGAAACAGAAATTTATTTATATCATTAGTGATCGAGGCAAAAGATGTTTTCCAAGATTTAGAAGATTTTTTTAAATGAAAATTATTCGAATCTACTAGAAACGCAACGTGACGATTTAATTTCCAATAAAATCTCGATTGACCAGTGTTCCATCAAGATACGTATAATATAATATTAGCACGATACATATTCTATTAATCACAATATCATCATCATCATTATTATTAATTCGATCGAATGAGCCGAAATCGGCTCGAAGAACGAAGGAATTATTAATTTTTCTTCTCTCGTATTTCGATTTAACTTCGACAAATCGATCCCTTCCCCGTTCTTTCTATGGAAAAACACGACCGACAGGGTTTTCCTAAAAATAGAAAAAAAAAAGAAAAAAAGAAAAAAGGGAAGCAACAAAACGCGCTACACGGTCAAAGTGTTCAAATTATATACGAACGGCGATTGAACAAACAGCGAACGAAAGAGTAATCGAATATCCACATGGATTATTTGCCCGGTAATATCGTATATACTAAATCAACATCATAAGCGTTTACCGGAGGCCGGTGAATTTCGGTCGTATCGGCAAATATTGATTATCCTGCCTGTTAACGTTCACGCAAACGATAACAATTCGGATTCCTCTTGCATTGGACGAACCGCTGCTTGCAGCTCGAACGGTTACACGAAACGGTGAGGAGGGGAGGAGGGGTCAAGGGACAATATTAACCATCGCGCGCTTCGAATTCACGCGACAGAGGGAGGATGTTATACTTTCCACTCTCTCTCTCTCTCTCTTCCTCCCCCGGGTTTCCCATCGGATCTCTTCACCGGTTTGATCAATGAACGATGATGTTTCGACAGCGGTTCGAAATCGGCCGTATCCTGCGCAACCTGCAGACTCGATGCGCTGCAACATTCATACGGCCGGCCGGAAAATGGCTTGCCGGCTAATTGGACGTGAAACTGTCCGAGCGGCGTAAACAAATTAACCTCCTTTCCATACCGTCGCGCGCCCATCCAGTTTAATCCATCCGGACGCAGTGATGAAAGACGACGACGATTTCGTATCTCTCCAGATTCATCCTCCTCCTCCTCCTCCTCCTCCTCTCTGCTGCCCTTCTGCTTTTTTTCCTTTCCCCCGCGAATTTGGAAATTTTCAGTTTTCAGAGCGAAAATGGAGCGGAAACGACGACGTATCGGACGGAACGGCGACGAGGGGAGACACTTTGAAACAGCAAATTACGAGCAGCGGTTCGTCAATCATTACTCGACATTTAATTACGGCGGATGGATGCCGGGTATGGGCGATATTGCGACGCTTGTCGCGACTCACGCCCGCTATCGATACAATATTGACACGATTGCTATACACCGAAACATCGGTATTTATGTGTAAATACTCAGGCAAGCGCAATAAATAGAATGAAGTATAAATATTGCGTGAGCGCCGTTTAATCCTGCGTTGGCCGTACGTGGAATTTGTGTGTGTGTGTGTGTGTATTTGCACGTACGGGGAGGAACTACCATTGTGAAGTTGTAACTCTTCATTTTTCAAATGGATCGTTTACTCGTCCACGCTTGATCAACGCTCAATTTTGATAAAAATGGATCGGATTTTGTTTCTTGTTTCTGGTGAAAAAAAAAAAGAAGAAAGTCAAATTTGAAAAGACGCTCTCAAAGGTGTATTTTATTTGTGGAACGAGTCTGTTTGAGAAAAAAGATAAATAAATTTATAAAAGTCTTCAAATTTTTTTTTTTTAACTTACATTTTGTACTCTGAATGAGATTTCAGACAGATTTCTGTGTCGAATTATCGTAAGAACGAGAGAGTAAAACTTTTGAGACTTTATTTCTCGCAATATTTTTAAAAAATCATCGTGAGTCTACGGAATTTTTTATAAAAAAATTAAAAGGAATATCAAGGTTTGATAACAATTGTACTTTTATTAAACTTGATTCGTTGAATTTTCAATTCTTTATTTATAGATATAAATTGTACTTAAGTGTACAACACACCGAATAGAATAATCGAATTAGTATTTAATGACTATTATTTGAAATATTCACTTCTATAATGACTATTATTTGTAATATTATTTCATTTGGATAATCGTATTTACTTTATTACCAAACGTATTATTATTATTGCACAACAAAATTTATTAAGATTAATGATTTAAACTTGTTAAACCGTGAAATTTCACTATAATAATATCAATTTATAACAATTACGAATCCTTGTGTAAATACGTATTTTTCATGTTAAATATGTTTAGCGCAAACAGGTTTAATCCCCTTCTGAATCGGATAATAAATAATCATATTCCGATTATAATATCGAAAAATACTTTACTTATTGTTACAAAGAATAAGAGAGATATAACCCGATGATGAAGCGATATATGCGTTGCATAAAATCTCGTGCAACTCGAGATATCGGCTCTCTTAAATAACAATTTATCAAATTAACATAAAATCGCGAATTTTAAATTTACAATTTAAAATTTCCAATACACATTTTCCACGTTGATCGAATGAACTCAAACTTATCTCCTGATCGAGCGTATTTTACGTTCTTAAAACAATTTGACAATTAATGGCAGCACTCGAAAGAAACCACTCTTTCCCTCCGTTTTATTTAGAATTTCAACATTTGACGTTAGAAAAGATTGCATTTCACGGATCCTCTCGACGAGGCAACGCCCCCTTTCACTCCCCCGTTTCATTAAATACAAACAAGCAAAAGTTCCTTTATTCTCCTTAATTCACCGGCGGTGCAGTTTTCTAGGGCGATCCAACACACAGATGTAAGATAACCGGGCAATTTCTCACACTGTTCGAGTCTGTTTCCTCCACCGGCTGGCACAACAGCTGGCCATATCAGGGCGAGTAGGAGGATAGGATAGAGTCGAAGTGCGATTAGCCTTGATGTTATTACAAACCGATTTGAGTTGTTGTCTGATCAACTGTACAGACACGCGTGTACAGTAAAATTTTTATCTAAACGAAGATTTCGTCAAATCAACTTAAAGTTAATCTCTTATAGCGTGAACGCTTTCATTACGAAAATATAATAAACGTAGTTACTTAAATGAAATTTAAATTCTACGATTTTTGAAAATTTTTAAAAGTTTAAAGAGAAAACCTTCTTTCTTGTAGGATTTTATAATGAGAAACAAAAAGAATTGTTTCTACATACGAAATCTAGATTCAAAACCAAAGATTCTTTCCACTCGTACTGTTGAATATTCTTACGTTCTAAAAAAAAGAAAAAAGACATAATTTCACTCTAATGTATGATCAATTGTATTTACTTTCCTCTTTCCAGCCGAATTCCATCAGATTTTAAAATCCCCGCGACCAACACATCTTTCCTTTCAACAATCTAAAACTTTTCATCCAGTTTAAAAGGATCATTCCCTAAAAGCAAAACTATCGTCTCTCGATCCCTCCCTTTTTTTTTTCTTTTTTTCTTTCGACCTCCTTGATCTCCTCCTCTCCCAACCAACCAACCAACCCCCGATTTCTCGCCACTTTGCATTGTGCCCGCGTTCGAACGGGCCACCCAAGGATCGGTCAATCAAGACCCATTGACCCGTGGAATACCTTCGAAGCGGCGATTCTCGTTCGTGAATCGGTCGAAGGAAAAAGAGAGAAAAAAAAAAAGAAAAAAAAAGTTTCGCGCGAATTCGCGAGCGGAACGAACGATCGAACATCAGTGGTGGAGATAACGTCTCACCTCCACCACGCAGATTCTCAATTCGCTGGCGTAGGTAACTTTTAACGAGGCTGTAACTCGCAGCAGCAGCGCGCTGGAATTTCGTCCACGGTGAACGAATTATTAGGTACGGGATGTGGCTCGTTATATATCGGCCGGATTTCCACGTCGGCGAGCCGGTCAAAGTGATGGCAGGACAATTGGCGAATACGATATTGCGATTCTGTTTTGTGTTTTGCGGAATATCGATAATTGCCTGCGAATTTCTTATCTTTCGATTCGCTTCGGTTAGATTAATGAGAAACGAGAAGAGTTAACTTTTTGAAGGAATTTAGATAGATTTGGAAATAATGATTTTAGTGAAAGCTCGCGTGTAATATAAAAATGGTATTGCAAAAAGATATTATTGGAATTTATATATTAATTGGTTAATAGGTTCAAGTATATTAAATTTCTTATTATTTTCTTACCAATTATTCAAATTTTATGTAATCTATGAACAGAACATTGAAGTTTGGACATTATTGTATATAAAGTATTTTCTATTTCGCAATCATATTTTAAAAAAAAAAGGAAAAAGAATTCCGAAATCGAAACATTGAGAGCATATCATTTTAATATAACATTTCCTTGTTAAGAAAATTTGTTTATTCACAATTCATACTCTTCATGTAAATTATTGATTTTTGATGATAGAATTTATTACTTGAATTCATGCAAAATGATTATACGATTCCAACCCAGACGCTCTTTCTTCTTGGAAGAAAGAAACAGTTACTTTTCACTTTTCGGTGAAAGATCGTTCTAGACGGAATTGTCACCGAATACTTTGGATATGGGTAATTAGCCTTTCTTCTATTCGCATTATCGTGAAAAAGTTTCACGAGTTTCGCCACGAGAGTAACGCCATCTCATCCACCCCTTTTACAGATCGCGCCTTTCAGAGGGAGCGAGCATCAAGGCACAATCTATTTACGACTTGGAAAGCTGGAGGCAAAGCTGGAGGTAGAGAAGATGCGAAAGGAATTAACACGAACGAGGGAAGTTGTCAGAGGATGCAGCTTTGTCATTCGATGGACAAAACAATCGAAAGGGAAAGTGTTTCTACTACTCGAAGCTGAAAGATTCAGCCTGCAAACATGGCGGACAATTTTACATTTCCACATCCAGTGTTGCCTCTCCTCACCATTTTCCATTTTTTTTTTTTCTACGTATTTATGACTTGACTGGATGCAGCAAGGCCGCTCGATACGCTTTGGAAGAGACAGACCGCTTTAATTAGCAGAAATTAAAGTGGAGAAGAATCCACGACCGAGAAGAATCCTCAAGAAGAAGAAGAAGAAGAAGAAGAGCAACAGCTTTCTTATTTGGAAACTCCGCCCAAGCGGAGATTCATCCTAGAGAGAGAGAATCTCGAAAGCTTTCGTACTACTTTCCGGTCTTGGCTCGGTTAATCACGAACAACAAAACGTTGACACGGCTTAACGAAGGGGGCTATCGCTTCCAGCAACCGAGTGCAATCGTTTCAACGGTAATTATTTCGTTTCTTTGCAACTTTCGCAAATGTAATTTTCAATTGGCAAACTAATATAATTGGCACTTTTTTTATATCTTCAGATCCTTTGAAATATCATTAATTTAGGATTTCCTCTTTCTTTCTTCATAAGGAAAAATAGTAGGAATAATCTCAAGTGATTCTTTTTAGAGAATTAGATATTTTTGGAAGCATTGCATTCATGAATTAATAGAACTTAAACACTCATTTATAATTGTTTAATACAAAATACAAACTGAATCGAAACTATCTATCGACAATATTTAAAAATAATTATCATAAATATCGAAAATCTACACTTCAAATTTTAATTATCATCGATTAAAAATGACAATGGAAGAAGAAACCATCCAAAATTGAGAATCATTGTTTTGTATTCTCGAATGAGTATGGTTTGCTGGTAGAACGAAATCTGTTTCTCTGCTCGATTTAATTCTGACGATATAACATTATCATTTGCTTGAAAAGATACATTTTGTATTATTCAGAGGATTGCGGAAGGAACGCGTGTCCAAGATACAAATTCTGTGTCGGAGCCTCGAATTTCATAGGATAGGAGATCCTGTTCCTACGTAATCTTCTATGTGGATGATTCGGTTCAACTGTGTTTACTTGCACGAAACAGGATGATGTTGAATTTCCGATAATCCAACGGAGCTGACACTTCTCCTTCATGCCACTACTCCCAAACTTACGAGCTTCTTCCTATCTACGTGATTCGAGGATCGCTTTTCCATCAAGCTACTTTTTCTTCCCTTCCTTTCTTCGATTTTGTTCCAATGTTGGAACATTTTATATATATATATATATCTCGCTTGTCAATCTCAGTCTTATTTTAAAGCTTCATCAATCTTCCTTATCGTATTACTCGAAATTGTGATTGTCTAGAAACTTTTAATTCGACATTCTCTTATCCTTTTTCTTCTCTTTTTCGACACATGTTCTTTCTTCCGTAATATTCGACTGGAACGTTATCCAATATCAAGATCAAATAAAAGATCGAAGATTTTATGTAATTAATCGATTTCCCATACGATTTCCTAGGCGACTTTTTATCTTTGACGCAACAAAATGTATGAAAAATAAGTAAACGCTAAAAAATATCCGATAAAAAGTGGATATAAAGCAACGATCTCTTAATGGATCCCCGCAAACTCGCAAATTGGAAACCGGTATTTCAATCTCTTTGGAATAAAGTTTATCGTTGAGAAAGCGAATTATTCCTACCTTTAATTAAATTTCGCCAATATCGATTATCAGTAAACTGAGGAGGGGAGAAGAAACGAAACGGTTTCCATGCCGCTAAGAGTATCGGCGATAGCCAGGCAGAGTAGCATCGGATGCAACGATGCCACCTAAAACGTCATCGGGCTTTTAGGCGAGTTACAAGTTGCGGACCCGGACGGACGGTTTGACCCGCACCAGGCAAACCACAGCAGTTCCGTCAGGGGCTAACACGGCGCGGTCGGTGCACGTGCACGTTGGACCACCCCACCTCTAACGTCTACGCCACATGGGACGTTCTGACATTCGGACGACTCTCTGCGCCCAGACGCCGGCAACGACTCACGCTTCTTCCCTGCGGACCTTCTCTGATCTATACCACTGACTGGTTTTAATCCATCTAGTTTTACGATGACACAGAGCCCACCAGGACTCAACTTCCGTTCTCGACTCATCGCCACGGAATTATCTCACGTAGAATACGTAGGCAGGTTTTATAGTTTCGCATTACGTGTTTGGAAAACTTCAACTTCGGCTGAAAGGATAGAACCGAGAGGATTGCAACGACTCTTTTTTTTTTCTTTTGCGAAATTAAACGATAAACAGCGAACGATGCATTCTGTTTAATCTTCCCTGGGAAGAGGCATTTTTTTTTTTTTCTTTGGTGAATATTTCATGTTTTCGCGTGTCATGATGCGCGGCGCGGCATAATTTTCACGTCGCTGCTTTCCGCTTCACGATTACCCTCACCCAAGGAGCGTCGAACCACTTACGACTGGCCACGTTGCGCTAGTAAGTCGATTCTGTAAGATATTTAAGAAACTTTTAGTTGGGAGGGGGGAAAGAAGAAAAAAAAAATTCTTTCGACTCTATTATCGGTCCTCGTGTAACTTTTGCCTTTATCCGGCATACTTTTTCCTTAACTTTTAATTACGCTCTCTATATTCTTGTTACGCGTAATAAATGGCCGATGAATAATGCAAATTATTCTTGTAAAATGATGAAGTTTCTCGTTAAATTTTTTTGTACGGGAGAATGAAATTATTTAGGAAACAGGTAGAAGAAGAATATTTTTGGAAATTTTTTCAAACGGATTGCAATAATGAAAATATTAATGAAAAAAGAATTTAATATTATTTTTCGATATACGTTTTAGAACACATTATACTCCGCAAGGAAAGCGTTGTTCGAAGAAATCTCGCATCAATCTCTTTTTACTAAAAAATTTCGATTCCTAAATTCTGCCTTTCTAGAATCATGTTCTAGAAAAACCGTTACCGTTCGTTCTAACGAAATTATAACTTTTTACCGCCGCTTTATTTTTTTTTCCACGAAACGAAGTTATCGTTCAATCGATCAAGGCGGGCTTAATAGTTCCAATTTCTTAGATTCTGTTATTGGTGTACACACGGAGCAAGCAAATCGTTATGAAAATTTCTCGGCACACACCTCGTTTGTTCCCTGTTTGCACGAACATATCCGAGAAAATGCTGTGCACGCTGGTAACAGTCACGTTCGTGCAAACTGCATTATTAATAACACGCAACTGCATTATTAATAACACAGGTCAGGGGAGCGAGAAGAAGAAGTCTACATACATACATATATATATAGCTGTTCACAATTCATTGCGTCAAGTCAAACGCGCGAAATTTCATTTCGAATTTTTTAATCAATTTTATTAAAAAAAAAAAAAAAAATATTCGTTACGATTTACACCGAATGAATGAATAACTGGAAACAGATCGTTGGAAAATTATTCACGATTTGAGAATATTATATTTTATTTACCTTACCTTCGTAAAATATATATATATATTAAAATCGATGAAACGAAGATTTTTAAAAAAAAATCAACTTAAAAAAGAATCTATCTTCCTTAAAAGAATTCTAACGTTCGGAATGATATATTGAACTTTTTTTTTAATTCAATTCATTTCCCTTAAATTATTGTAGATGAAATTAGATTGGAAAGAGGTAGATGGATAATTCGCGCGAAATGGCAACGAGCGAAATTACAGGAGCGGCTAATTGCATTCCTAATAACGCGCTAATGTTAATGTAAGGATAGGCTTATACTGTACCGTGGAGTACTTTATCACTAGACAAATGCAATCGCTGGAAATTTTCATGTTTGCTGCAGTTTGCGCGTTGACACCACACGTAATATCACCGCGTAATGTATCACGATGACATCCAGTACTCAACGATATCTTACATACAGATAGAAATGATCGATGTGATTGTAACGTGATGTTTTGTAACGAAATAATCTCGATTATAAATCTATCTCAATCCTGTAAATTAATATTGACCAACAAAAAAATTAAACGTGATTATAATATGTTTATAAATTTAATAATGATAATAATAATCGTCTGGATCAATTTTTTTTCTTTCTATTTAATCAACTTCACCCGGTATTCCTGTTACTTACGCAAACACATTATGCAATTACATCTATCCTTAAATTATACATTTAACTTAAAGCATCGTTATCAAGAGAAACACGCAATTTCCCTTTCGACGATGAACGATAAAAATTATGGTAAATATAAGCTCGTAAAAAAAGTTACATTTCCCTCGAAAAATTCGAAACTCGTTTCTCATCCGTCTCCTTTTATTGGCGCGACTAAATCGTTTCTACGGATCGTTTGCCGCCGCGAAAACAGAGGATGCGAACGGGCCGAATAAAAAATAAACGCGAATGACGAGTGAAATTTTCGTCGAACGAATTAAAAAACAAAACAAAACAAAAAAAAAAGGAGAAAAAAAAGGAAAAAGGGGAGGGAGGATGGAATACGTTGATAAAAGTTTGATACGAGAGCGTTCCAACGTGCTCGTGAAATCTGACGCGATGGGTGTGCGCAGCTTTTAAAAATGAACAAGCGACATGCGAGCACCGGGTCGAAAGATATATTAGAAATTACGTTGTATCGCGAGAGCATATCGGTGAATTAATTCACAATTTCCCGGAGTCGTTTCGTCACCGCTCTCCCTTCTCTTTCTCTTTCTCTCTCTCTCTCGATAACTTTAACACGATCTCGCATAATCGAGCGTAGAGATCTGCGAAACGTTTATTGTTAAACACACTTTGGCGCGACAACGGGGTCAACACGTTCGCTGGAATATTCATCAGATTCTGTCCGCTTTTAATCCGCGATTTATATCGCGGTGATGTGTGGCTAAGTGTTAACTCGCGTCCAATTAACGAATTACGCTGATCGAGCCGTGATATTTCGTCGCTTACACTTGGATATATATATATATGGTGTAATAATATTTTCAAGTATTCCGTGATAAACGAAGGATTAAGTTTCTTGAGAGAGAGAGAGAGAGAGAGAGGTTTATAAAAGTTTCCAAAAAAGCCTTGCTCTTAATATCGCGCAATGATAGTTAACTTTTGAATTTCTTTGTGGAATGTTGTAAAGATGTTGTATCCGTAAGTTTCTTTCCGCGCGAAAAGAATCGTGTTGTGTAACGATTAATTAGCAACAAACTTACAAAACTTCCTTCAAATTGAAGCAAAAAGTAATTTGAAATATATAACGTAAAGATATTTTACTCGATAAATATATAGGATAGAGGAAGAATGAATTAACGCGTTGAAGGAAAATTGTTTAAAAATTGTTTCGAGTATGCTTATAATTAAAAATAAATTCTAGAGGAATCAAATTCATTCGAATCCTCTATGGATAAAATAATATGGAAAAATAACGGAACGAGCAATTTACGGAAAAACAGGCGGCAACGGCATAAAGTACTTTTTCATAATAATAATAATAATAATTGGAGAAATACACACACACATTTATAACGCACTTTTTGAAAAAAATATCTTCGACTCATGGCGCATATGAAACGCGTCTTCCGCAAGCACAGCAAGAGACAATGATCGTGTCCGGTGACAGAAATATTCACGTTATATCTGCGGAAACCTTTGTTTTATTCGACGATCACGCGAGTGTCGAGGACGCGGGCATGCAAACGAATAATTACCGTACAATACTAATAATACGTCGGTGAGAATGGATTTACGTGTTCCATTGCATTAGGGAAATTACCGGAAACACCGGACCGGGCTTCGTTGTTTGACGCGTAAAATCGATGACGAACGTGGCACAACAAAACCAACGGAATACTCCGCTTCCGGTTAATGGCCGCCGGCATTATTTTCCACCGCTTTCTCTTTCGTTCGAATTGATTACAAACCCTATGCATCCACACGAGGAAACATGCAGTATAGCGCGTGTCTCCGTTCGCTCTCTCTTCCCTCCTCCTCCTCCTCCCCCTCTCCCCTTTCCTCCGGCTATTTTAACGTCACGTTCGCCTCTGAGGTTTAATCACCGGAAATCGAACATCTGTCTGCCGTTTCCAGTTTTAACGTTTATCAGTAAAACCGACTTGGAGGCTGATTGTTTGGATTTCTGATTGCGACGACGAGCAATAGGGGACGACTCCGATTCCGTATGTACGCGTAATCAGACGTCGTTTCACAGAGGAGAGGAAATGGAAACGGCTTTGTCCCAACAACCATCGAATCGGTTGTGTTTGCCCCTTTGTTTCCACCATTTTCCACCAATTTACGAATTTTGACCCCGCTGTTTTAAAAACTTCGCCTCGAACGGAATTTTCCAATTTTTCAGAAGAGTTATTTCTCGCCGGAAGGGGACACGATCGTTTAATCTTTTTTCAAGTTTCGCTGCTCGGATCGGGGTGCCACGGCTTATCTCGAAAGTGGGTCAATTTGAATCGCGGATTAATATTTAACGTCTTCATTTTTTTAAATTATTATATATATGTATATGTTTCTTTTCATTCAAGCATGATAATATTTTTCTTTTTCTTTTCTTTTTTTTTTAATAATATTCTTTTATACTTGTAAATTTTTTTTATAGGGGTGATTTTTTGAACGGTTGATTCGAGGTCGATCAATTCGCTTGATTGACGAACGATTTAACGTTAAACGTGACTTTAACGAATAATATTGCAAGCGATATACGATAAAACACGGTAAATAATTTATAGTTTGGTTTAGCATGAATTATTTCAATGTAACTATATAGGATATATATGTGTATCTTGTTTTACAAGTTTTAAATAGATAATGATTTTAATGTTCCATCTATGATTTAATATATACACTTAAATATACGCGTTAAATAATTGTAATAATAATAATAATCCGAGCAAAAGCGCGATGCATGTTTTAAAATTTTGACAAACTCGATAATTTTTCTCCATTACAGGATCGAATCATTTATAATATTTCAATCAAGAACGAGATCGATTTCAAAATCGATGTTTGAATCGTCGAAATCAATCTTTGGTTTCGATCCAAAGATATCACGAATTAAAAATTGGCAATTTGTTTAATTTACGCTAATTAGACGATATCAGACGGAAATATTCGCCGAATTCGTTCAGGAATAAATACGAATATTTCGTGATATTCGTTGCGATTCTCTCTAATTGGAATAATTAAACGATCGTTCAATAGAAACTTGAGAATCACTCTTATCGGTTGTGTAAAGCATTTCCTTTTCGAAGCTTCGACGAATCTCAAACTATCATCGAGAACTAATCGTGTACGCTCACCTTTCTTATGTCGATTGATGTTTATGTTCTGCCCGTCTTCCCTCTTCCACATCAGTTTCGGTGTTGGATATCCGTCCGCCTTGCACGTGAGCGTGATATTCTGATTCTCACGAACCGCCACCGTGCTTTCGGTGGACAACGAGTCCAAAATGTTGGGCGGCACTTGGGTATAAACAGGAAGAAACATCGATTAATCAATGAAAAAAATTTCCTCGCATTTTGGGAAGGCGAACGAACTTTGAACTTTAAATTATATCCTCCTCACTTTGCACATCGATAAAAAGTTCGCTTTCCTTTCGCAAAGTAATTCCATTGGCCGTTTCCACGATAGATTCTCGTTAAAGGCGCGTGTAATAATGCAATAACGTAAGAAGACAGGCCTGGTAAGCCGGTGAAAGAAAATTAAATATGCTCACCGACGACTTGAAGGAAGCCGACCTGGCTCATCATCGGGTTCGTGTTTAATTGGCACATATAATAGCCCCGGTCGTCTTGTTGCACGTTGTTGATGTGAAGCAGCCAGGTCTTCTGATTGTCGTGGGACACCGAGAACCTCGGTATCTTCACGACCACGTGCTTGTGGATGGTCAACAACATCTGACGACCCACGTGGATCCACGCCACCTGCAAATCACCATCGCCTCGTTTAACAGGGAGGGAAAGAATTTCTTAGATTTTTCTTCAAGCGGACACTTTCCTCCATCCCTTGTCGTTAATCGAGTTAAATAAATCTATTTTCATAACGCGATATATAATAATAAATTCACCGCTATTTCCACGATGCACAATTTTGTTCGTTCACCCGTGAAAAAAAAAAGAAAAAAGAACGCTTCTTCTTTCAACTAACTCGTGAATTTATATATAGAAAAGATCGATTTTTACAAAATTTATGAATCCAAAATTCGTAACACTTCTTTTTTTAATCTCATCTTCTTTAAAAATTATTACATCTACGTAGAAGAAAAATTTCAATTTCCATACAGTCCAAACATATAATACATAAAAATAGAATCGTAATTATTCGAGTATCATCGTTTCTTCGATTAACAATCGTTTTGAAAAAGGAGGATCCGTTTTTTCGATTATCCATGATCGCCTCTCTCAAATCCTTCGGTTGAGGAAAAAAAAAAAAGAACGAATCGAAGCGGCCATTTCTCGAATCTCTCAAATTTCCGACCGTCAATGGACCACGAGCCATCGGATGTTCCACAAGTGGGCGAGCACAATACATAGGGAGGAGGGGAGGGGAGAGGCGGAAAGGAGAAGGAAGATAGCCGCAACGACACGCTGCGCAACGCTCTGTGTGTGCTGCTGCATCAGAAACGCTGCGAACAAACATTATTACGACCGTATTTTACGCTCGGCTGGGCTAACGTCCCCCTAACTAAGCTCATTCCACGACAAAGCTTATGCACTTTCGAGGATTTCTGGGTTAAACTGGCCGCCCTCCCGCCCTCTCGCGCTCTCTTACCAAGCTACTTTCTTTTTCATTTCCTTGGCAACGCTCGAGTTGCGCGAAAGCGCCACTTTTCCCTTCCCTTTTTATCCGCCGCCGCTTCCCTCCCCCACGATATATAACACACCTTTCCCCTCCCTTCCCCCATCCGGAGACGCTGTAACAACTCCTCGCCCCGTTTGTCACCGGTGAATCAACACATTGCCACCACGAGGCTCTGCGTTTCTTTTCTCGTTCCCGATTGATTTTCCATTCGTTGCTTCGTGCTTTCTTCGACTCGAGATGATTCTTCTCGATCTCGAATCGATTTTATTCGATTTTCGACGACAATTTAAAAAAAATAGGGTAGTCCGCTTAACTTTTTTAAATGGGTAATTGTTCGTGTTTTTGATTCAGATGTACAGTTTTCTTTTTTAATTTTTAATACAGAGATTCCAGGATTGATTCGAGAGATATTTTAATTTCGCAGAAATTTGTTTTACAGAAAAATATTGTTTTTTGTTCGTACGTTTACAGAATTATAAATTCATTTATAATACGAAATTTCATTACAAGGAGGAAGAAAAATCATATCGTTACTCGTAATCTAGAAAAATCATATGTTCATTTTCCAAATTATTTTTAAATTAATGTACTTAAATATTCACGAGTATTTTATTGTAATTAAATAATCATACGTTTGTTGAATCTATACATTCGAATATCTGTGAATCTGTATATTAAAAATTAAAACTGTATATATTTGAATTAAAAATTGAAACACGAAAATTGGATATTTATTTATTACACGTGGTGCAACATTCCAAACCACGATTTAAAAAAAAAAAAGATAGTTTTAAACGTTTCTTCTTGCTAAAGTTTCCCTTTGACCTAAATTGTGAACCTGAATTTTCGAAGAAATCATTGTGGCGATTCTCCCTATCTGCGGCAATTGAAAGTATTCGAAAAGCATTAACCAAATTGGATCCATATCCATTTATTTTTATTGTTATAAAACGCGTTTGCTCGCATAATTAGATAACAAACGTCTCGCGTTTGGAAGGATTAAGCGGAGGAGATCATTCGGTTTCGATTCAAACTCATTCGAACAGGATTCGAAACTTCGTTAATTGTTCTTAGGAAGAATGCTTAAATAGAATCGTTAGAATCGAACGACGGATTTTAGCGTTAAACGAACATCTTTGGCCAATTAGGATCGTTCGAAATTGGCGTTTTTCGAAGATTTTTTTAAAGGAGAGAGCGGCTTTGAACCAGATGTTAAATGTTAAATTATTACGCGCAAATTGTTTTCAACGTTTAAACGTTTCAACGTCGATGACCCAATTCGTTGATTTGATTCATCGAAAAAGATCAAAGGAGCGAAGGTGGCTACACGGCGGAGGAACGAGATCATATCGAGATCAAAAGTAAAAGTAATTGAACTTGGTGGTTAATTCTAAGTTTCGTAATATATAAGTCGAATAATTTCAATCGAAATTTCTTTGATTTCATTATAACGAATATCGTATCATTCCGAAGAAATAATTAATACGTTGACACGAATTACTTTTTTTTTTTTCTTTAATCCAATTTAATAAAATATTTTCACACGACAGTCAAATTAAACCAATGCGAATTTTCTCTTATAAATTACATAAGTGCAACAAATTCATTTTCATTTACTTCAAAAGAAACAACGCATCGAGAACACGAGTTCTCGATTCTTTTTTCATTCTTCTCATTTTCAAGGATACATGATAAATGCGATAAATCCCGATAATACAATGTTCGAGCGTAAAATAAGATTTTATATTTTTTAGTTATTATCGTTTTAAATAACGACACGTTAAAAATGGAATTGAAGAGAGGCAGTGAACGTGTTAAATGGATCAATTATTGTTGCGCCATTCGATACGAGTAGTAATCGAGTATCGTTAATTCTACACCAGTTACCAAAGAATCGAAGCTAGAGAGGAAAACTGACCGAAACTTGGTCGCAATACTAGGTGATGGATCGTGAAAAGTGAATGGGCCGTTTGATCGAGAGAGAGACGAGAGAGAGAGAGAGAGAGAGGAGAGAGAGACAGGCTGGCTCTGTGATGCGCAAAGGTAGCTACCGGCGTTATATTGGCCTTTAAACGGTCTCGAGGTAAAGCTCGCGCCATTTGCGGCCTCGATTGAAATCCCTGGCACTGGTTCAAAGTCACAGGCTCAACTGCTGCCGTCACGCTTTACATCGCGAGAAAAAAGCGCCATTTCGATAGCGTCGCGCTTTTTGTCGCGATCTGGCCAATCTGTTTAAGAAACTTTTACTTCCCCTCTTTTTTTTCCTCCTTCTCTCCTCGCTTTTAATCAGAGATTAACTTTGCAAAAGGCCCCTTTTTCATCAAATTATCCGTTCACTCGAATATAACGAAATTCTTTTTTTAAAAAGAAAAAGAAAAATACTTTACATTTGCATTTACGATTTATATTCGTAATTGAACGAACACATTTCATTGAAAAAAGTAAACAGCTAAAATCTTTTAAAACCGGTTTCAAAGAAAACGTGATCCTCGTCATCCGATGACAATTTCGATCTCTTCATCGAGTCATCCAAACTCACTAATATTGGTGTGCTCGCTTTCAGCAATTGCCCGAGGACAATTGCAAGTGCAATTCGTGCACGTAAACGACGGTTGGAGCAACACCTAGGTGTCAGTTTCCTAGCTTTGCTTTCAGAGTTGTTCGCGAAATGTGGGATGAACAGCACTGTTTTACTTTCTACTAAGCTTGCCAACACTGTCTGCGTTGGCTGTGGTTCGCGTTGCCTAATATTACATTTCCCTCGTTTCTTCTCTCTTTGTATCGCTATTCTAAACAAATATGGACTTGAACGCCTCAGTTTGGACAGCAATGCTATCTTTCGAGACGAAAGAATCGCTCTGTATCCTCGAGCCACTTGTTATTCGTAACTTTCTCTCGCCTCTGAACATCACTGATTCAACGTCGTCGTATATCCATAGTTTCTCTGTCATCGTCACCAAATATTTTCGATTTTGATAGTAGAAAAGAATCAAAAAAGAAATATCGATATGTATAGCATCTGATAACTTGTATCCTAATTTAGAATACAATTTAGAATATTATATATATATCTTTGCGTTTAAATTTATCACAATTATTGTGATAAACGTATTTATAATTTATCTATAAAATTAGGTGCACATAACATCATGTTCCAAGCATTTTTTTTCAACTTTCTCTGGTTAAATTCACACGAAATACGATAAAATGTTACGTTTAAAGTTAAACAGACTGATTTCATCAACGCTAAAATATTTCGACGGGAGGTAATTTTTGAAAAATTAAGCTCATTTAAAATATTTCCGAGCGACAGAGTTATAGAGCGAAAATACGAGGCTCATCTTGACCAGGAATGAAGAGGTCGGGCTGTTGGCGCGTGTTGCTATCTATCTCGACAGTCACGCGGATGATTCAGTGCAATATAGATCGACGGGTAGACCGGATTGGTCCGATCACTTTTGCACTCGCGTGACAGTGTCCGTCAACCAAATTGAGTTTTTTTGTACTCTGAAATGACTGGCGCGTATGAAACCGATAAAAGGTCACAGAAAAAGAAATAAACGTAACCCGTGAAAAAAAAAGAAGAAGAAAAAAGAAAACACGGTTCAAAATAGGGGGGAGGGGAAAAAAAAAAAAAGAAATAACTTTATACACTTTGACGAGAAATCGAGTCAAGGATTTTTCGAGTTCACCGATTTAGAGTTAATTTCTCGCCGCTTGAACGCCGATTAGAAGCTTGTTTGTTGCTCGATCGATTTTTTTGAACACAGTTTTAAAAGTGTGTGAACTTCGTGAAAGCTTCGTCAGATGCAAATGTCTTTGGGGTAAATACTTAAACTCGACGTTCGCGTGAAAGTGAGATTTTTTTTTGCGAACGTATAATTTACTGATAATCGATGATTAATTCGTTAAATTATCGTTCATTAAACGAGAAAGAAAAGTTGTATCCTCGAGAAGTTAAAATAAAAGTTGAGAAAAGAATCGAAATAGAGAGAATTTAATATTTAAATTTATTTTTAAAATTGCTCCTCTAAAGACGTCCCATATACATATTTAATTTTCCGTCAAATTTTGCATCTTTTAAAGCATCTTTTATATCTTATTGCTTTTTTCAAACTCGAATCAATTTCGAAACGAATTCAGAAAACTAATTCAATAACGTTTTCTACGTTATTAAAAAGAGAGAGAAAAAAAACGATTGCCTATGAAGAATCAACAAATGTACAATATAAATTAATCATTTTCTTCGATATTGTCTTTACGAACCTGAACGACACAGCTTCAAAGATAGACGCTTACGAATTTCTCACGAAAATTAATCGCTTTATGCGATTTAGATATGTGTAAAAAAAAGAAGAACGACATTAAATCATTTTCGACGTTTAATCACGATTTTACTTTGTTCAACCAAACGTCCTGTATTCCACGTTGCAATTCGAAATTAACGAGCGATATCAATTCACGAATGACAGCAATTATTCGGGAGATGCACGTGCCTTATTCTTAATGCTCTCTGCGAGGAGTTTACGCTTTAAATGCGTATCGTTCTACGAATCTGAGACGCGTTGACATTCACGGCGTGTTCTTCGAATTGGAAACGTAAGATTCCCTTTGCTGTAAGTGTCAATTTAAACGGTATATTTATGAGAGAGAGAGAGAAAGAGAGAAGCAGAATCGATAACCTATTTATTTTTCCTCCTAAAAGGAAATCGATTCTTACGTACACCGAAATTGGTATGTTGCATTGCAGGATTTGGCCGCGTTTCCTTTTTCTGCTCTTTGCAGAAAAAGAGAGCAAATGCGTCTTTACAACGGATAATATTGTATATTTACGTTTTATTGAACGATATGATATATAAATTACGGAGTATAAGAGCATTCCAGAAAGAATTTCTACGAAATATTAACGAAATAAACACACGAGGAAAAGTAAATACGAATAAATATACGTATTACTCGTACATTTATATTTCGTTAAATTTATTATGAGAATATTGTTGTTAAAATTAAAGATAAAAAAAAATTTATTCGAAAAATTGCTATACATTGTAATTTGAATAATCCAGAAAGTAACAAAAAATTGATAAAAGTAACGATATTAGAGTTTAAAAAAGTATACGTTTATACAATATATTTCTTCTTAATCCTCCTCGCTTCGTTTCATTTTCTTTTATTTATTCTAAACGCATTGTTAGAATGCATATATCTTTTTTTACAGGTCATTTACACGTAACACATTTTATTCGTAATTATTCAATATAAAGATATCCGTAAACCGTTCGAAATTCAATTGAAGTTCGTAAGAAAGAGCGTAAAAAGAATTTTAAAACCCTCTGTCCTCTCCAAGATCCCCTCTTCCCCCGAAGGAACAGACCTCTTCTCGCCGTTCCTCTCGTTTCCTTTTACGCACGCTCGGTAATCATCAACAGCGACTCGATCCTAAATTTTTCCTTCGTGAGTAACACAACCCCCCGAGAATATTCTTGAGGATCGTAAACGATGCTCGTTCGAGAGACGTTACAGCGGGTGGTGGTGCACCAAGAGGAAATTGGAAAGTGGAGCAAAAAGGGGTAGGATGCGAGTGAAAAAAAAAAAAAAAAGGAAAAAGAAATGGAAGAGGGAAGTTGGTCAAAGGCGGATGCGATGAACTTTTCGAGGAGAGCGTTGGCCAGCGCCAGGAAAAAATGTTAATTTACATGTAAATCGTGAATAAAAAAATGTCAGAAACGTATATTATGCCTTGGTCTCGAATCTCGAATCACTTTCATCGATCGGTTCGATAGTTAAACTTTTGACTGTTTTAGCAAAACTATTATTTGACGAATCTTTGTTTCTTTCTTTTTTTTTTGTAGAAAAATTCCTCGAAGCAGTGGCGCTATGTAAGTTTAGATATCACTGCACTTCGATGAGAATACTTTGGTGTTTTGATTTTTTTGAAAAGAGGAATTTGAGAAAAGGATCAAGTTATTTAATATTGTCTTCGTTCCATTGGTGAATGAATGATTTACGTAGCCACAAATATTACTATTTCTATGTATTCAATCAACTGCCTCGAACCGATTCGAAGAGAATCGTCGACGATCGAAAATTCACGAAATGGGAATCGTGATTTGATGAATCTCGCGAGAATCGGCCCTCTGAACGTTTCCTCCATAAGCTTATCGATCGATATTCATGATACGCGAATTGTAACGCACGAAACAGAATTATCAGGCCAAAATAGCCCGTGTTATTGGATCTATCGAAGGGTTAACTCACTTTATTGGATATATCGAGATATCTTTCGAAATTAAGTCATGGCTTGAAAAGAAAGGAGGGGGAAAAAAAAAAAGGAAAAAGGGAACACGATAGGACTATTGAGTCGTCGGAGTTTATCGGAATTTCTTAAAACGATCGACCAGGCCATCTGGAATTTAATTAACCGTGGAAAGGAGAGGAGAGAGAAATGGAAAAAGTAACGGAGTAACGGAGCATAATAAAAGAGAGAATGGTGGAAGGAGAGAAGAAAGGAAGGAAGGAAGGAAGGAAGGAAAAAAAGAAGATGGAACCGGTTCCGCGCAATTTCAACAACGAGGAGGGTTGCTCGTTTTAATCAACTTTGCGAAAATATTCCCCACGTTTGCCCGCGTCCAGCCATTAGGCCGAACTTGATTTCCCACAAGGTCGCTTTTATACTTCTCCACCTTTGTTTACCTTTAATGCTGTAGCGACATTTTTCCCTCTCTCTTTATCTCTTATTCCCGTTTCAACGGCGAAACGATCCGTTGACAGGCGAGCCTCCTCGAGGAACGAACCCTCGTCTGCCGGATCGGACGACAGTCAACTTATTCATTCTCTTTCGTTTTCCTGCCTCGTTCGATGTTTCTTTAAAATCTGTGAATCGATTCGTTGACATGGGTAACATAGACGAAGCCGAGATTGACGGGAAAAGAGATAAAGGAAAGGAAGATGGCCGTTTGATAACAAAGACGAAGGTTTAGGGCATTGGCTCGAGAAGATTTTTTGATATAACACGTTTATTTATCATTTTAAAAAATACTTTTACAAAGATAAAAGTTTTCTTTGCTTGGAAATACAAAGAGATATTATTCTTAGTGACTTTTTTTAATATTAATTATAATAATTCTTTCGCAATAATAGAATACGCGAAAAGAATTATTGATCTTGAGAATATACCTGAGAGAAGAAGAGGGCAAAATAAAAATAATCTTAACTTTAATCGTTACTAATTATTCGAGAATGTCCTCGATCGAGGAAGGGGAGAAAAACCGGTAAATTTCACCGCAGTAAAAGAAAACGTATAAAAGAGAAAGTCGATGGCGAAAGAGAAATTAATCATTCTCGCGCGAAAGTTTCGCGATAGCGAACGGTTTATCGTTCGTCCATTCGCTCCATGCTTTTTACCGACAATTCGACGGATGGAACGTATTACACCACGATCCAACAATTTCTCGAGATCCGATGCACGAGAGCAGGCACGAGAGTCAACCGGGAAGGAGGGGAGGGGGGAGGGGGTTGGTAATTTATCGGTGATTAAAAAATAATTTTCTGAAATCGTGACGCGACGAGGCGCCCTTGCACCGTTGTTATAATCCGGTTAACAAATTAATTATTAAATTCATTTCCTAATTAGCTAATTACAGAGAGCGCTCAACCGTGTACCCTCAACTTTTCCCCCCTTACGCCGGAAGAGCTGACCTTCCCTCCACCTCCCCTACCTCCCTCTCTTTTTCCGCCATATCAATTACGTATGTAACTAACATTTTTCCACGTTTCTTTCTTCTATACCTTGTAATAGCTCGCCTACTTTCGCAATATATTCTGACAAATTTTGCGTTAAATCTCACTGATGTAAGCATACTCTTTACTGATACTCTTTACTCTATTCGTACGATTTCTGTCGAACTTTGTATTATAACGATAATTTAACGAGATTAAAATCAGTTTGTTGATCGATGAGGTTGATAAATCAGATGTATAAATTATTGGATTAAATATTAGTCGATTTTACATACGAAGTATCGGTAGATTTGATTTCGTAATAATAATAATAGTTTAAAAGTTGAAAACAGAGAATTGCGAAATAATGAAAAAGAGTTTATTAATAATTAAAAGGCATGGCGAAAAGGCAGGCGTAGCCCACATTTTCACATGTTTAAAGGAGAGTAAATTGAAGGAAATTTCATAGAGAACAGGAGGAAAAGGAATTTATACTTCTTTTAAATACGTAAAACACGGTATACGTGGTTGTGATTGTACCAGGTAGGTAGTGAAAACTGAACAAATTAATATGGAATGTTTTGTGCTCTCTCTCTCGAATTTTTGTGTTTCCATATTATTTATGATAAAAATCAATTTTATAATATCGTTGTTATTTACACGTTGTTGTGACGAAAACACGATAGATTTTGCTCATTATAATTTTGTAATTAAAATATATTTTGCATCTCTCTCAAAAATAAATAAGTAATAATAATTTAACTTTATCGAAAGCGTCATTACGACCCGCGGTTTAAATTTCACAAGGAAAATTACAGAAATCGTTTACATTCCTCTCAATCCATTCAATTTATCCTGATTTTTATGCCGATCAAATTAACGAGACAAATACATTTTCCGAATTCATTTTCTTTTCTAAGCATTTTCCAATCTCGAAAATCTCTATGCGTTGTATACCTACCTCTTTTATGGATACGTGACTATTTGACACGTTTGTCCTTATTACGATTTAAATAATTGTACCCACCTCTAGCGGAGATAGAATGAAAAAATCCAATTATCGGATGATCAATTAAATTTTTAAAGAGAAAAAGAAAAGAATTGAGAAGCGAAATTGTGTAAAATTAATACGTAATTTTTAAGTAAAGCTTAAAACTTCGAGAAAGATTTTCTTTCCTTCCCTTCTAACTATCTGTTTAAAAACAGAAAAAATCATTTTTCCGCAAAAATCTTAAGAAAAAAATATCTTCAAACTTATTCAAACTCTCTCTCTCCCCCTCGAATCGTCGCTAAATGGTCTACTTACTTATCCCAAAGCAAACTAAACTAATAAAATAAATCAGTAGTAGTAGTCTAACGAAATTCCACCATTAGCGGAAAATTGCTTCCACCATTAGCGCGGAAAATTTGAATTTCCCCATAGCGAAGCCAACGAACGATAAACCTCTCGGAGTCGAGACATAAGGCACACGTTCGCCCACATTATTTCCCTCGTACCCACAAAAGTCGCAATTTCAGACTCGGTCGAACAAAATTGCAACATGCCTACTACCCTCCTCTTACAATCCGATCTCCGAATCCGTACATATAGCGTAAGAGTAATTTTTCCAATTTACCATCGTCGTAGAGAGAGAGAGAGAGCGTATTCCGAGATATTTTCCAAGCCGGATCTCCTGCAGGAATTCATTTAAACGAAAGAGTTTTATTGCGATTCTCCGGCTTCGTGGCATAATTAAACCGGGGAAAAATTGACAAAGTCGTACGGTTTCTTTCGGTCGTGATGATGATAGAACCACATCGTGGAACGGACGAGGGGGAAGGGTGAGAAGATTCGACGGTTTTGTCGTCGAGCGTGGAATGAAATTTCTCTTCTTTTTCTCTCATCCGTCCCGATCAAAGAACCCTCGGACATCTTCGATTCGCGGCTCTCCCTCCCCCCCGTCGAATCCGTGAACGAGATCTCGTTAAAATCGGCGATCGTACGTTCCCTGCGCTCGATCGGTAAGGAAAAACCGATTGTTTTCCTCGTCCTCGAAAATAACGAACGTTTGGAAAGAGAGAGGGAAAGAGGGAGAGCGTGTTTCGTATCGTTGGCTGGCAAAGAACGCGGGTAAAAAATTGATGAAACTGCGGGAAAGTAGTAGTTCTCTTTTTACGTTTGATCGAGAGGTAGGATGAAACGTCAGGGAAGGGAGGGAAAGGATCGATAATCGTTAATACTCGTCGTGGAGCGGAGGGGCAAGATACATATCGTGATTCGATACGATTTTTCAGATTGATTTTATTGGAGCAGATTAAAGGACAGGACTACGCGCGCTCCTGAATTGCGAACCTATCGTTTCAGCAGATCGTACGAGCAGATACAATACGGAATAGCGAGTGACGTGTAACGAGGCAGCGATTTCGTTGGCGGAGAGAGAAAAAAAAAAAAAGAAAAAAGAAAAAGGAAGGGGAAGAACGGTGTATGAAAACGTACTCCGTCACGGGAAAATTAATGTCGCGTGCGGCAACCAACCAAGTTGAGCAATGAGCTTTAATGAAACGTTAATCTCGAATCGAATCGTACGCGAAATGCGGATGCGAATAAATTGTTTAAAACATATATCCGGGCAAAATTTCGAGTTTTGCGTTCAAACCAAGATAAATTTGCAGATAACGTATCCATTTGTTTACTTCAACGTGGAACCCGATGGTAACTCCTTTAATTGTCGTGATAAATATTATAATGTTTGCTATTTATCACGTATGGTTATGGGATAGTTTTGATTGTTTACCGTTTTGTCCGTAAATCACAGTTGAACAATTGGTTATTTTATGCATAAGCTCGTCGATATTAATCCATCGTTGATCCATTAATTTTTTTTAACGTAAGTTTAAATTATTTTACTTTTACTATCGTTGTGACATATTTTTTTTTTTCTTTCTCGTATCTCGATCAAACAACAAATGAATTGAATATCGATAATATCAATATTATTGCAATTAATGGTACTAACATATTTATATTTTTCTTCAATAACGTTGCGTGCTGTTATTATCACTCGATATTTAAATGGATTAAGGTCGATTTATATTAAGATTAATGAAACATAGATTTCTTTACAAACAATTAATTACTGTCAATATTACAATCATAATGATTATTCATTATGAAATGTAATATTAAATATCGGGATGATTTATGGACGCATCACACAAATGGGAATGAAATAAGCTTGCTGCGCGAAATAAGACAAAAATCGAGAACAACAAAAATTTCATTGGAGGCTTCGTTTCTGAGAAAAATACATTTGAAAGTTAATGAGAGTACACGTGCATCTGGCTCATTCCCAACTGCATACGACTAAATAATCAACAAAAGGCTGTTCCATATGCAGAAATAGAAAAAAGTAAAATATTTTTATTCGAGTCCTCGTTTTTAAATCTTCAAATTTAATTTGAAAATTTTCCTAGATGTAAGAATACTCGAGATGTATCCTGAAAATTATTCCAAAAAAACCACCAAGAAAATGTTAAAGATTCGTCGTGTGTCATCTATTGCTAGATAAATTCTCATCTTTCGTAGATAAATTATTAATCATATGAACCATGATCATCATGTTCTTTAATTAATATGATCGACAAAATTTCACGTGGAAGAGCATGGATAATTCCCTCGTCGATTTGTGATATCTCGCGTGATTCCACAATGGCAGTGAGTTAACAAAAAAAAAAAAAGAAAAAAAAGAAACACACAATACTGTTCGTCATCGAAATGAGAACGTTCTTTGCATTCGACTCGTCGATAGACGAATTTCCACGAACTTATCGGTTCCATTCGCGGATGGAATCGGTTGAAAAAGCATCGCAATTTCATTCCCAAGGCGTAGCAAGGCTGCAAACATTTTCACGTTTTTCCCCGATATAATGGACGAAACTGTAAACGCGGACGAGCTTACGGTATATTGTCGCCGCATTGTAACGTTCGCCCCGCTCTTTCATAAAAGTGGATCAGCCGAATTATTAAAATTCTCCTCTGGCTTCTCGATATTACGCTATTCCACCCTACTTTCCTTTCGAAGGAATTCGTTTATTTTCATTCCCGTTCAACTCGATTTAACACGATATAATGAATGAACCATCCTCGTGACTATTATTGATATATCGTGTTTCTTTTAATTCCAATTTATGCTCTCGGAAATATTTTCCATTAATTCGAAGAGGGAATGATCGAGTGCATCGAGTGGTCAAGTAGCAAAGTGTAAAAAAATAAAAGTTCGATGATATTTTTTTTTTGGCGGGGAAAAAAAATAATAACTAACGTTAGAAGTCAATGTATGTAAATAAAATCAGTTATCGAGAAATGGAACGCTCTCGAACAAAACAAAACAAAAAAAAAAAAATACGAAACGTATGGGGAAAAATACATTTGTACAGACAATGCCAATTGAGTTTGGCGATATAAAATAAACGTGTAAAAAATTGTAACGGTTGTTCAATTAACTCATACAACGAAAGTTATTCGAATAGTATTTACACGCGAGATAGATGGACCATTATAGAGAAACAATATATATATTTTTTAAAAATGATTAAAAGTATAGTTTAATATAATTTTATATTTATCAGAATAATATTTCACTTTATCATTTGAATTCCGATTATTTCAACCATTTTATGCAACTTTTTCGTAATTAACACTCGCAGTCACGATATTTTACATTGTTTCTACAATGTTTCATTCACGATCTTTTCTATACACGATTATTTTCATTCCAATTAACACGTCTCTTATTCACAAATAATCGTTTAATTATCTTTCTTTTTTCGCGTTTTTATTTACAATTGAATCACAATTGACGTACACATTTAAAACGATTCATTTCCACCTGTTCTTCCAATTTTTACAACTCGTCAAAATTATATAAATTTAATTTACAATTAAATTACTCTTCTCGACAGATTCCTCGAAATCTCTGTTACCAGCTCTTTCGATTCGAGTAACTAAGGGAGGGGAAGGGCTCTTAATCTCATTCCTCCCCCAAAATTCTTCAAATTCAATACCCTCTTCCTCCCTCGCCGCAAATTGTCCTATCCCTCCCCCGAAAATCAAATTTCCATCGATTACGACGACGACGACGACGGCTTCCTTCAGAGGTGTGTCCTCGACAGGGAACAAAGAGGAAGGGAGAGAATCCCTTTCGGAATTCGAAGGAGGGGGGACATAGCGGAGAGTGGCAATTTTCCGGGCACGGTGGCCGCCGTTCAGGAACTCGCGGAGTAATTGGCTCGGACTAATAAGCGCCTTCAACCAACGTCTTCCCCGCGTGCAGTCACGTGCACGTGCGTGGAAGACATGCAGACGGAGGGTTGCGGGCCAAGTTCGAACCGGAACACGTGCCGCTCTCGTTTACCTCGCAGCGGTGCTCAATCAACTCCTGCCCATGTAATTGCCAGGAATTCTTCGCGAGATGGTCCTACAATTCTCCAGTTCGAATGGAGAATCGTGAATCGTGGATTTTCTTATCATCCTTCGAAGGGTTTTATATCGGAGGATGAAAGACGAGGAACGAAAAGTTGATAAATAGGTAATTCTGTCAATGTCTGGCATTTTGTAGTTTAAGATTAGAGAAAGTGGGTGCAAGTGAATTATTGTTATTTTTTGAAGTACTTTTTTTGGATTATTGGATCGTGAAACGATGAATGGTAAATAGGTGAGGGAATATTTAATAATATTGAAAATGGCGGGAATTCTTGGAATTTTGTTGTTTTCTGTGGGAAGAAGTTTTATTGGATCGTGGGACGAAAAACAAGAGAGTGAAATTGAAGAATTGATTAAATATATTATGAGATAATTTCGCGAGTAGAGAAGGTAAATTTATTACACGTATAATAAACGGATTCTCTCGTTTATGAATCGTGGTTATTAAATCATAATTATTTTTTGTTTGCTTATTCGAATACAGGGAATCTATACGGGGAAATAACGATAGATAAATCTTCTTATCGTAAATAAGCGGTGTACGAGCTATTTAAAATCATTCATCTTGCTTGGGTCAAAAATCTATTTTCCCGGCAATTCAATAAATATATATTATCCGTAATTAATCCAAAATTGATCCGGTTTATCAATTATACGGAATTCGTTAAAACGTAATGACAAAATCCGTCTGGCGATACGGATGGTATCGGATTAAATTAAATGTAAATAAGAATGGTGGAAGGATCTCTCTTTACACCTGGCTCGCGGCCCAAAAATATTTACCACCACTCTCCACCGTCGCGTCATTCTACCTGTTCCATTCAAAATTTAATTCGAGCCAACGCCGGTCACCGAACCGTTCTTTTTCCCTTCATTTCCTGCATTTAAAAGCCAAATAACTTTTCAGCATTTTCGATTCCCATATTCCTCGACACGAATTAAAAATACCTCTTCCGGGAAATTTTATCATATTATAATATTTCTATTTTTAAAAAAACTTCGTTCCATAGGATTCCTGATAGGTAGATCGAATCTCTCATCAATCTTCTATTTATAAAAATTCTCATAACTTTTATCTCCTTCCATTCCCCACTTGCAACTGTTATTTAAAAATAACAGACGCTTGATTTACAACGTAAAATTTCATTCATAAAATAGAAAGAATTCTTAAAAAAAAAACTTTCGAAAACTAAGAGAATTCATCTCAATGGAAAATTTCAACTCGTAAACTTTCAAATATATTCTGAAAATACTACTACTATTTCCACTTCTCGACTTATTGAACATTCAAGAAGATTCAAACCCTTTATACCCAAACACTCATAAAGAATTCAAATCCAATCTCTACCTATATTTCTCGCATATATACATTTACCTCCCCATTACCATTCGCAACGAGTATCTAAATAATCGTTCGTCCAGATCCTTCGTATGTAACACGACATTACAAAACCACGATTTCACGCGATTATACTCATACCCTTATTACCGCTCTCATCGCAAAACAAAGCAAAGAAACAAACGACACAAACTACAGCATAGATACGAAAAGCATAAGCTCGAACGAAATGCAATAAGAGGCAGAATTTATTTGGCCGTCAAGTTGTGCTCGATCCGTCAAGTGGATATGTTTGTTCGCGTGGATCGAGCCGCGGGCATCTCCACGGGACGACAAACTGATGCGTTTCCAATAGCTGTTGCATAACATCGGTCCTCCGGCCGATGGGTGGTATCGAGATAACGGCGAAGAATCCGTCCACGGATCGGCGAGATTGCGGTGGAAAAAGAAGAGAAGGGGAAATTACCGACACGCCAGAGCCAAGAGAGCAGGAGGGAATCGCGTTCTTTGGAATCGCGGTAATGCTAATAACGTTGGTATCCTGGGATAATTGAACGGAGAGGGAGGAAGAGGGATCGAGAGGAATCGCGAGCATTTCCGTTTCCTCCTCTTTCGATACATTTTACTCTTTCTCTCGTTCGATGATTAACGATCGGTGTAAATGGTGGAACACGTTACATTACTGTTTCCATTATCCCCGTGTGGTTATCTTTTTATTTCTTCTTTTTATTTTCTTCTCGTTCATTGCCATAAATATGGCAGTTTCGTGGGTTATATTTTTTTTCTATTCTTAATGGGGCACGATTCCATGTGAGGCAGGAAGTTGGTCAACGATACGAATTATCTTCTACAATAGTTTCGAAGATGTTTGAACGATCGGCTACGAAGCATGAATTACTCCTTTGTATCTATATGTATATAAATGTATATGCATTTTTTATTTTTTGCACGTCTATCTTTTTATGTGTGAACTTCGTTTCTTTTCTGCGATAAGAAAATATATGATAAAATGAATAATCACTTATCATATTGATTTTCGGATATCTGTCGAGATAAATGGAAATCAAGCAAATATATCATCACACGATATTACCACGTTCTATATTTTTATAATATGAAAAATACCGTGTAATATTTCAACCTCTTACAGGAATTTTCGAAAAAAAATTTATCGAGATTATCGAGGACGGATTATTAAAAAAAAAAAAAAAACAATTTCTCATTTCCCACTAAACTAAACCTATAAAAGTTTCATCATCAAAATCGATATTTATAATTTATCTCCCTCTTATCGCATCAGAAAATGGTTGTTTCGACGAATATGCTATCTAATCTCTCGAAAAGTAAACACGCTACACGCCCGATCGTTAATCAAAATTTATCGGTAAGAGGAAAATAAACGAAAACGGCTCTTCAAAACGACCATCATCACCACCATCACAAATGTTCACATTGATATCCTATCAAAAAATGGACCACCGCTCAACACATGTTTATTCGCTTTGGGGAACGGCTTTTCACGCGGTGCTACGCCTAGATCCGAGGCTCACCCTGGGACGAAGGAGCCTCCTCCTTCCATTAAAATCCTTTCCAATAAAAGGATTTCGAGCGTGCACGACAAAACGTTTCCCGCCACGAGGATATTCCGCCTTGGCGGGAATCGATACATCGGGACCAGATACCGTAAATATTTTAAAACCGGCGGGGCGGCGCGCGTTCCAACGTCTGCGCCGCCATTTATTATTTACCCACGACGTTGCGTAATAATGGAACACGGCTGCGGACTTTACGTAAACGTGGAGAAAATTCGAAGAATCGAACGATGCAGTCGAGAATAATACATCCTCGTCCACTTTCGTACTTTTCATCCGACCCCTTCGATTATTTCTTTTCCCACGATCAGGAAAATTATTTTAATTCTCTGACGAAAGTTTCCCCTCCTCCTTCGAATTTTCTTCAGCCGAGCTCCCTGAATGAATTTGAGATGCATGGGAATTTCGAGATGTAAATATAACGTGTGTTATTTCAAGACGTTTAATTTGGAACGCGTGGAAAAGGGAACGATGGAAATTAGTCAGGTCGGTTTCTCTTCGTCATAATTGGAAGTTTTCTGAGGAAGAAGAAAAGTTATATCATCCGAGTGTACTCGTTTCGCTCGATTCAGATATACTTTTATTTTTATACACGTTTCTTTGTAAGAATTTATAAATAGTTGGGTTGATTGCGTCAGAATACGAAGGAATTTGGGAGAATGGCAGAATAATACATTCTTCGATTTAATTACCTTATAATTACCGAGGTTTTCCACGACGCAGGGTAAACTGACGTCTCTCCCCAACGGCACCGTGACGTTCGGTATCGGCTCGGCAAACATCGGTCGATCCGAGAGGGCTGCACAGACAGAAAATTGCATTAATTAAATGTCCATTTTTCGTATCGACGAGTAAGAAGAAGACGAATTTTATTTTGGACGAATCTTGCGTTACGCTTTGATATTAACCAATTTATTATTTATTATTTAGTCAACAATCAGGTTTCTTGATTATTTTAACACAATTATTGGCAAATCATTGCGCATTGCGAACGATATCGATGTTTTTTACGAGAGGATCAGTCGAGACAGTGTCGATCCAAATAGTAACGCACGACAAGGGACAAGTTTCCAAAGAAGGCGGAAAGGAAGAGGAAGAGGAAAAGGAAACAGGTCACCACGAGTGGTAGAAATCCTTTGGGAAAGTTTCAGGATTGGTCAATGGTGAAGCAAGAGGGCAGTTGGTTGATCGCTCGACTGGAAGAGGAAATCGTCGATTCCGTCTCGCATTTATCGAAAATGCATGCAGAGAGAGAAAGAGAGAGAGAAAAAAGAATCATCAATTGAAATGCCGAAATAATTATCAAATTGGCAAAATAAAAATATATTATGGAGATAGTGTTATATAATAAATAAAGGTTTCTTTAAACAAGATATTTTGAGGAGAACAATATTAATCATCTTGATAAAATTATGTACATATATATATATATATTGATTTAGCTAAAATGTTGCACATTTTATGCTAACGATAGTATCTTCTCAAAAAAAAGGAAAATAAATAAATAATTTCAATTGTGTCAAAAAAGATTTCTTCGACTTGTATGCGTTCAAGGATTTTTCAATTATTTACATAATCGCTTAGAATGCGAATCTACCTCGTTGAATAACTATTCATAACCAGTTTCCGACATATGTACATATTTGATGAGTGACTCGATATTACTAATGCGAAACGTGCGTGTGACGTCCTACATTTTGACACGTATAGCCTATTATTATTCGATTAAACAAACGAAAGACGAGAATCGAAATAGAAAAACTAAAAAAATCGATCCAACCACCGATTTATATATAACAAAATCCCTCCAAACAATCTTGCAATATTTCATCGATGAGTCATTATTCTTATTTGATCTCGAGATTATTCGATGGAATATGTATGCATGTATCTATGTATTTATGTAGGCGGTGATATAATAAATCCACGAAGGGAACTCTCTTACAAAGTCGCGCCACTCTCTTATAAACTCCGATTATGATTGATTTCGCGGCGTTTCGAGTGGCGTCGAAGAATAATGTCGTAGGATACCGTGATGATGGATCGGCCCGTGATTAATGAGAAGAATTAATCACGGTTTGCTGGTTGCTCGGGGTTATCAACGCTGATTTTATCAACCCATCTTCCAAAGTTTAGAAATTAAACGCTCTTTCTAATCCTTGTAACGATTTTCAAAAACAGTCGAATTGTTATATTTAAATGAAAGAGAGAATTTTATGATCGATAAATTAATAATATTGCAAAGTTTGTGGTGTGATTTTGTAGCTGATTGCTGATGATCTTGATCAAAATATCGCTGATTGATGAATTAATGTCAATGACAGACGATCATCCTCTCCTCGTGTTTGTACAGAATTCTCTAGTGGCATTATTTTTTATATAGAAGAAGTGTGAATACAATTGTGTGTCTCCTCATCGTAACACGAGGCAGAGATTCAGAAGGTCAAGGAGCATTGATCGAAGTTCGAATAATCTTGACAAAGAACTTTATATTTTTATTCCAGACAAGTGTGCATACAATTATTTTGCGGCTCTTCATTTATAAAACGAATTGCTTTCAACGCCTCTTTTTTTTTATCCTTCATTCATTGGACGAAGATTTCGCAGAATCGAAGAATCTTCGAGAACAAATTGTATACGCCTCTGTCATGATTCATCTCCTTCTTAGAAATCTACGGTATATATGCACACCTCGATTGCCATAATATCCGTTCATTTATTGATCTCAGGGCGTGACCAATATTTATGAAACGATATTTCAAAATAATATCTTTATCTAATTTCTCAAAATAACTTGTAGAAAATTTTTCAACTTCTCGAAATTTCAGTGTATTTAAATATTTAAATATTTATCGATAAACGTGTCGCGATATTTCTCGAATATTTGATACACGGAAGAGAATCTTAAACGAATAATCCTTAAAAGGGGGGATCAGAGAAGTTCCTTTCATAAATCACGACATCGAACGCACGTGATCCTCCGTTTCCGTTCATCCAGGGTTGCGGTGTCGTTCAACCACGATTGCCAAGGCGCCACAAGTTTTACGATTGAGTGATATAAGGAGCGAAGTTATACTCCGCTAAGTCACTCCATTTCCCCGAGAAAAGCTTCTTAATCGACCGTCCCCATCCCACCACCATTGCGTATAACTTTCAATTTTATCGAGGATTTGTCGATAAAAATCTAACCGACGTTCATCGATAGACAATAAAACGATCAATTTTCGAAACTCGCTTCTTCGAAAACAAACTTGAAAAATGAAAATTCAATGCTTGTTTTCTCCCAATATGTTGCAAATATTCTAAAACAAGACAGAACGAGTTTTAACTATTTTATACTTAATATATCTCTTAAACTTAACGACTTAAATAAAAGTTACGTTTAAATTATTAAAAGTTTAAGACAATTTGATAACTTGCGTTATTCCTTTTCAAAAATTATATCGTCTCGTAATAATTTATCGATAAAAAATTTTTTTTTTTAATTTTACGATATTATTTATTTGCGTTCAAGCATTCAAAAATATTTCGCGAAATATTAATATAATTTTCTTCAACCAAACGTTCAATTTTTTTACATATAATAACTTCTTTATTTACAATATCGATATTCAGGTCAAAGCAAAAAGAAAAAAGTATATCTCGCTTTCCGTTTTTTACTATACAACGACATAAACATAAAAAGAAAACGGCAAACGATATCTAAAATTGATAACTCTTCCACGCCTTATTAGAACAATGAATGCCTTCTTCGGAACTAGCATAGATATTACACAGCGCGCACATTGCATTTGACCAGTCGGCTTACAACTGCTGGCACAGTCGGTAGTCACGCGATTCTCTTGTCTTTTCTCTCCGCGTCGGTATTCGTCTCGCGAACGAAGTTCGTCATTTGTCACGTCTTGGTTTACTGAAAGAAAAAAAAAATCGATCGAGTTGAGAAAAAAAAATGTAAAAACGGAATCGAAAATTCCGATCTCAACAAATCTCCGATCGTATCTCAACAAAAATTCGACGAGAAATAAGGGAAGAATACAAGTGATAGTGTTGGATGATCAGGGATGACGGAGGCGAGGGAGGAGCAGCTTCTACGCGGATGGATACGCGGAAGTGAGATTTTCGGTGCGAAGTAAACTCTGCGAAGAAGGAGAGAACAAATTCCTCGATCACGAGACACGCGCGTGTGCCCCACATTTCCTATCCTGTGCGTTTGGGCGCGGCGCTGGTGCGATGGTGAACCATCAATCACGAGTTTTATCGGCCTTTCCATCCTCGAGCTTTCACCGGAAACGGAGCCATCCTTTTTTTGCATTCGATACAATCGCGGCGGCGTCTTGATGGACTAAAATCCTGCACGGATCGGCGAATGTTCGAGCGCTGCGAACACCCTCCGGGAGTTTTCTGGGATAATATAAACGCGCGAAATTCGAAATTTTCGCCACGTTTAAAACAAACGGACGAAAGAAAGTTACTCTTTCGAAACGAGTAACTTTTAATCGAACGAAACCTGATATGTAATCTCGTATCCCCCGTTTCTTTCCCTCTTTGCGTGTCATTTCTTCCTTCTTTTTCTCCCTTTTTTCTTTTTTTTTTCACTCTGTTGCGCGGCGTCAAAGCGGAACACGCGAAAGGAAAAGAGAGAACGGTGGGCACAATAGAGAGACAGGTTGTCGTTTTGCTCGTTTCCTTTATCGTTTAGTAGCCACTGGGTAATTGTGTTTTTTATCTATCTGTCAGTTGCATATCTACTGGAAGCAGGAAATTTAATGAAGGATAAAGAGAGAGAGAGAGAGAGAAAGGAGAAAGATAAATAAATAAAATGTATAGCAAGGTTTCTTCAAATCGCGCGAACGAATGCGGGGAGGGGATTTCGTTTTTATCCGTAAATTGGCCGACTCGGAGAGAAATCGATGCCCGCCCGGTTTGCTGAATCATTGATCGCCAGTAACTATAACGTTCGAATAATTTATGCCGTCGATGGTTTTTGGAATCGTGAAATATTTAGAGTCTCATGATCGTTGCGGTGTAACGAAATAACCCGACCCATTTGGTAAACCGCTGTTACAAAACGTATTCCATATTTCCACGCCGGTGATCATCGACTTGCGACGATTGTTCCAACGATATTCCAACGCCGTGAGAATCTTTCACGCCTCTCCTCTCCCCCTTGAAAATCATTTCCTCCCGTTGCGCCTCCCGATCAATCCCATCCATCCTATTCACTGTCAAGAACAATTTATCTCGTTACCTCGTTGACGGACGGGTCAAATTTCAAGTGGCCGATAATTAAGATGACCAGGAATCGTGAAGAAGGGTGTTTCGTGATCGAAATAAATCGGTGAGAGAGGAAAGCCATTCTCCTTTGATGAAAAAATTCCCTCGACGAGGAAATCTAAAACAACGAAAGGAGGATGAGATTATGGATACTGGAAAGGAACAATTTGATCGTCCTAGCGATCTTCACGTTCGCCCTCTACGTCTACTTCAACTGTACCCTCGACGATATAATACATTTCAAACGGATGATCGCGGGGGACGATCGAGTCACAAACACGACCAAGAAGATCCTGTTCTGGAACACGATGTTCGACGACGAGAATTTTTACATGGGGAAAGGGGATATATTCGTCGATTGCCCCGTCAACGATTGTTACGCGACCCACGAAAGGGGTTACGCGAATCTCACGGAATTTGACGCGGTCCTGTTCCACGGGAACGAGCTGAAACTCGCCGATCTGCCTTTGCGAAGGAGCCCCCGCCAGTGGTACGTTTTCGTGAATCTCGAAAGCCCGGCCAATAGGCCCCTCTCCGACCATTTTTACGAGGATTTCTTTAACGCCACGATGACGTACAGATTGGACAGCGATATTGTATGGACTTATGGGATCGTGAAGGACGTCCACAATGGGCAAACTGTGGCTCCCGACAGAGACGCACGTTGGGAAGCGTTCTACAATCGAGCAGCAGGTAATGTAGGCCAACGTAAAATTGATTCTTGAAAAATATTGGAATTTTCGGGATACGGGAAATATTTGGAAAAATATTAGGTAACCGAGTAAATTTTCTTCTTCTATTTGTGATAGGAAAATATTCGACAAGATGAGTGGAATATTTGTGAGAAATTGAAATTGCTCTCCGATGAGAATGAAAATACAAACAGACAAAAATCTATTAAAAATAAGAGGTTCGTGCGAATAAGGCCTGACCTTGTTTTTTTGTAATGCAGTGTCGCAATAATCCACGCGCGCGAAGATATACGTAGAACGTAATTAGATATTGACTCGCCGCTCCTCCTTTTTCCTTTCCTCGTTCCAACGCAGTTAGAGAATCCATAACCTCGGACACCCTGTATATGTAACTTAACTCATTTAAATCGTCTCTGAAATCTAAAACGAATTCGAAGAAGAAGAAGAAGAATTTTTAAAAATTGCGACCATTCTTTTTTCAAGACTTTTTTCAAACGTATTTTTTCTTCCGGAAAAAAAAAAGAAAAGAAAAAAGATTCAGAATTATTCCCGATACAAACTCTTTTAATTTTCTTGCATCTTTTTTTTTCTCAAGAAGAAGAAAACTTTCTTGATTACCTAATATACCTTGGCCATTGATCACTCGAGAAAAGTTTGCCTTCTCTACAGCAAGTACCTGTTTCGCAAGAATGGTACACACATACATACATACATACGTACGTACGTACGTACATTCGCTCTACCCACTCGTTTTTCCGCGTGGAGGACGCATCATCTTGTCCCACGTGCTTCATAATCGTCGCGGTTCGTAATTAATGTCGGTTCCCCTGCTGCTTTTGCCCGCTACGACAAAGAACGCGACTATTTGCTGGCGTAACACGAGGCACCGCTGGCTGTTCTTTCCCCCTGCGCTCGTTCCAAACGAAACGGCGAAAAAAATTCGCTATGACGACTTCCTTCCCGTGCAACTGGAAAAACAGACGGGAAAATCATTGTCTCGCGAACGTAGAGGATGTTGCAGCAAGAGGGAGGGAGGCAGACAGGGCAGGAACCTTTAGAGATATTAAATTAGTTATAAAATTATCGTATCCCGATGTGAGGAGAAAAAATAAATAAATAAACGATAATTGGGAGGTTTTAGTGAAAATGAAGAAAAAAAAGTAAGAGAGTAGACAGCAAATTTTTTTTTAAATACATATTTTTCTTTACGTTTGATTTTATTTGTACTCGATAATTGAATATTATAAACAAGTTTATTTTGAATAAAATAAGTAAATCGTGTGTATCCGGTTGCGATATAAAAAATATCGAATCGGGAAAAAACTGGGAAAATATTGAAATTGAAACTAGTTTGGATATAAAAAGTGTAAAGTCCAAATATATATGATGCTGAAATAATATATGTATTGCATGACGTTCCGTAGAATGATTTTTATTCGTTCGCCTTTTTTTTTTTTCAATTTGTTAAAAAATCGTTGGAAAAAATATTTCTACATAATATTATAATAGAATTTTTGTGTAAATTAATATTTTTTAGAATATTATTATAGTTTGGAATATATATATATATATATATTTGAATTGTACGACACATTTTTTTTTTTATTATATTATATACGCGTTGAATATTTGGACTCGTTTTAATAAAAATTCATAGATCCAGTGATAAAACTGATTTTCAATTCTTGGCAAATCATTACGTACAAACATATAACATTTTACAAATATTTTCCCATATTTGATACGTATATCTCTGTTCCACCACATTATAAAAATTCATGATCGAGATAACGCAAAGACGAGTTAACAGCAAATTTTATAAATGTGCACTAATAGCGAAATGACGTGTTACGAAGATAGAACGATAAGTATAACAATTTTCTATTTCCTTTTTTCAATACGAAAGATATCGTAAGTAAAAAAAAAAAAAAAAAAAAATTGTGTCACGAAGACCCAACACGCAGCAAATTAAAATCTCTTTGAGAAATAGTAATAATATGCGTCAAACTCAAGATTATTTTTAGATATTGCATAACGATGATTCACTTTGATACATCTTGTATACATCTTGCACCTTGTGCAAATGAGTTTTTGAGAATATTAAACGTAATATTCTCGTAGTTTCTCGTAGTCTTTTGTAATTACGTATTTTTTGATTCAACTTTATCCGACTTTCCTCTTTTCTAGAGTCAAACATCACGTTTAAGTCGCCATTTTAAAACAGAGAAAATATCTAAAACGATCGTAACCGAGTAAATGAAAGCAATTTCAGTGGAAATACTGGTGGAGTGAGAAAAATTTTTCAGTTTATACGTTTCCAAGAAAATTACTTCGATAAAATATAAATATTTTAGAGAAGAAAAATATTTTTGTAAAATCAGTTTCATTACTTTTCAGACGCATCATATCGTATTTTAATTAATTCAATTTTTCGCAAATTTTTCTGTCTTCGATTTACTTTTTTTTTTTTAATAATAAACGACACAACGTATTAAATATAACATTTATCGATTTATCGTAGCGTTAATAATTCAAAAACTGTCCGAAATAAATTCCACTTTTTTTTTTTTTGCTGCAAAATCTTCAATTCTCGAGATTAATAAGATCAAGAATAATCAGTTCAGAATAATAATTCATTAATTACTTTTTTGTTTTTCCTGTTTTTCCACAGGATGATTAAAGAAAAATAAAAAAATTATCGTGTAATCAGCGAAAATTAAATTGCAAATATTGTTGTTGATTACCTTTTATCGGCATCGATATTACGTGTATTATTACGTGTATTGCTGCGGGAACGTTCCTGCCGAGGAGAACGGACGAGTGTGTCACGCTGAGAAAAGAAAAAAAAAAAAAAGAAAAAAAAACTAGAAAAGTAGTCGCGCGGGAAGTCTGGGAAGAATAAATTCGCGACAATTATTTTGCGCAATCGCGTTACGTAAACGCGCCAACCTTCCCTGAACCACTCGTGTTAATTAAAGTGCCTACGATGACTTTATTAACCGTTGCAAATTACCTGTCCTCCGCGTCTGTTTATTTGTCCAACTACTGTCCTTTCCATCCGCCCGGGTTACGTTTCCAACTTAAGCGAATAAAGATCGATTTATATTTCATTAGATACCGCGGCCAAGGCGATTCACACACCCTCTCGTTCCACCAATGTCCATTAATGGGGTGACGAGCACGTGTCACGCACGTGTAAATATTATTACTCGCGTCCAATACGAATGTAAATCGATCTTAAGATGTTTATCCACGTGATTATTGAAGATTATTGATATAGAAGTACCGTGAGAATTTTCATCGAAAATGTAAACATAATGAAGCCGGTATTAACAAAAACATGTGTTATTAAATCGTTTTATTTAAAATATCTTTAAATAATTAAATCGTGTCATAGATAACAACGATTCGTCTGCACAGGTAACCAATCGCACGGCAGCGAGGATGCATCTTCATCGAAGATGTTTCGTAGGAAGGTGAGGCCGATAATCTGGTTCGTGAGCAACTGTCAGGCAAAAAGCGGTCGGCAGGAGTACGTGGACGAGCTGTCGAGGCACATACCGATCGACGTTTACGGGAAATGCGGGACCATGTATTGTCCACCTAGCGTGGACTGCTTCAAGCAGGTCGTCGAACCCCACTATTTTTTCTACCTCTCGTTCGAGAATTCGTTCTGCGACGATTACGTAACCGAGAAGCTGTACAATGCCCTCAGGTAAAACAATGGACGATCTCGATTGATGGAATCGTTACTGGAATCGTGGCACGCAGCCGCCTCGCTGATCGATTTCGAATCGGCTGACGAATTCGTGCGCGTGCATGTGCCGCGATTAATTGTCTCTCGTTCTATCCCTTTTCCAACTCTTTCTTTCTTTATTCGCTATATCGTATATGCTCGGTACGATTGGATTAGAGAAAAAAGGATAAGATTTCGATAAGGTTTCGTTTGTTTAACTTTGGAATACGTGTCAATGTTTACATGAGGGGAGAAAAAGGAAAATTTATTAATTAAAGAGTGCTTTGCTTTCCTTTTATTTTGCAGGTACAACGTGATCCCAATCGTGTACGGTGGCGCCAATTACAGTCTCTTTGCCCCACCACGATCTTACATAGACGCGTTCGACTTCGACTCTCCCAAAGATTTGGCCGAATACTTGAAGAGATTGATCAAAGATCCCCGGGAGTATAATAAATATTTCGCTTGGAAGAGGTATTATAAAATCGATGGAGGTATTCAACGCGCCGCTTGCAATCTTTGCGAGTTTCTCCACAAGAGGAAAGAGCCGCGAATGTACAATTCATTGTCTAATTGGTACAGTCAGCAGAAATGTCCTCTCCAAGAATTTCTACGTTATCACAGTTATCTCACAGGTTCCGTTTTAAAAGACTGACTTTACTGATAGATACTATTTTTATTAAGTTGAATATATATATATATATATTTTTTATTTTTAAAAAATATCATAATCGTTGCATCATCATTCAAATGGATTGAAATGAAAATCATGGAAAATCTATGATTTCATTCCCTCGTTTTATTTAAATATTTATAATTTTATCAAAACGATCGTGAACTTGACCACATTTTTTATATTTACCATATTTTTCGTATTTATTGTACAATGTAATGAAACGGTGTATATTGTGTGTAAATGCAGAGATATCGACGAGACTTTTTTTATCGTTTGAAAAACTCGGTAAGTGGAACATTGACTTTCGATGAACTGAAATAGAATTTCGAGCGATAAATGAAACGCGAATTTCATCTTGTTCCATGAATTTGCTAATTGTAAATAAAGTTAAACGAATCATCTTTAAACGAGGATACGTATATTCGTTAAAAAAATTATTCATTAAATTTGTTTTTCGTTAAAAATATCAATTTCTGATAAAAAAAAAAAAAAAAAAGAAAAGAAAACTTATATGATTATAATTTGTGATTAAAGTATTTCAGAAAATCAAAGCGAAGTTTCGTCATTACACCTTCTATAAAATATTCATTCAGTTGAATCGCAACGTTGAATGCACCGAAAACCAATGATTTTCATAATTTATTCCGTCACACCGGTTTGCTTTCGAGCATTGAAATGTCAATTAAACCCGAACGTATCTCGAAAGTATTTGCAGTTTCAAACTCGTTTAAAAAAAACTTTCAACGATCCAGCGTTGAAAAAAATTTCTACCGACTAAATTAATCTGTAATTTATTATGGGCGGTATATAAATATTCCGATAATTGGTTACGTAGATATCTTAAAAATTAAAATCGATGCTCGTTCAAAGTTATAAAACGTTATTATGTTATTAAAGTTTTGTTTTTTATATACGTGTTATAACATTCTTCCTGCGCGTCATGAAAACACGATAATTCCGTCATGACTCAGATCTTTGAAATTCGAAGTATAATAAAAAAATATCGATTTATTCTCCTTTTTTATTCGAATAGATATGAAAAAGGAAGAATGGATTTATTTCTATCGAGGCAAATTAAAAAAAAAATTGCTCGTGAAATAATCACTTCGACTTGAAAGAAAAAAACACGATAAACATAATAATAATGATGAATTGAATCGTTAAAAAAATCTTTGTTTTAATATTTGACGAATTTCAAATATCACAGGAAGTCGCACAGTGACAATTTCTTTGCGTAATTGCGTATAATTTCTCGATTGTTCCGATTTAATTTAATTTTTCAATATCGGGATCATTCGTTGTAAAATTTCAAAAGCTTATTTTTTAACAATTTTAATTGAACCAAAATGTATTTAATGAATAAAATATAAACTTTTTTTCTGAATTTTTTGCATATAATTCATCGAATGCTTAATAATAAGCGAACGATAAGAAATTGACGAAAATATATTTACATTTTATTATTTTTCTATTCGTTCAAAACCATTCTATGATCTCATCGTCGTTAAAACCGGCCAATTATTTCTGTTTAATCGTCCTACAATTTATTTACGATTATTTACGATTGCGTGACACATTCTTCAAGGTTACCAAGTTTTATTCACCTATTTTTAGGTCAGAATGATTAGAACGACTGTATATTATTACACGCTCGTGTAAATAACTATTGCGATAAAAATCCCATTCGAGGAATTAAACACTTCTTCTTTCATTGATCGCTTTAAAAATTCTTCTTGTTAATATTTGCATACACAATAATTTCATTGATTTAATTCGATTCTTTCAATAACCGTGCGTTCAATTAAACTTTTTTATACTCCTTCGTAGAATTTATCGAGTGATAACATTAAAAAATTTGCAAGTTCACGAATGATTAGATCATAACACACACACATACAAAATAAATGATTTGATGCTCGTATCAGAACTGTACAGAATTCGAGTTTGCTTTTACAAACCTTTTAGATTTTTCGAAACAGTTATATTAAAGGAATGAGCCCGTAAAATTTTTACCTGTAATTGGTATTAAAAATTTAAATTAGCAAATATAGATACGAAAAATCAATCGAGAACATTACCAACAATCAATTACAAATTTTAATCTTGTTAAACCGAGAATAAATCGAATTAGTTATGTCAAATTTTAATTATAGTATTATTTCATCAACAAAGCTATACACGTACATATGCGTGATTAAATTAAATCCAGAAGGAGACGAAATGAATTTTCAGGACAATACAATTTACGATAGCGATTTACGGAAACCGTTCTTGCGGATCCAAATATCGGGACGGACGGAAACAAGAAGAAGATTCGTCGGGGCGAAAAGAAACGTGGACGAGACACCTTCGTGTTGCTCGGTTTAATTGAACTTCGTGCCATTTCCTTCGAAAGTTTCGAGTCGTCAAAGATGGCGCGTGTTACACGGCCACGTAAACAACGTCATCGGCGATCGAGAGAGACGTTTCGTATCCGGGAAGAACATTCTTCCACGATTTCTTGAGCGATAGAACTGGTCTGAGGAAATTCCTTCCTCTTGGGTGAACGGTCTGAAAAGGCTCGCAATCGCGTTGGAACCGTTAAACAAGTTCGTAAGATGCCCCGACAAAATTGTTCGAATCGCGTTGAAATTGTCCAAACTCGCGATTCTTCCAAGCAAACGAGCTATGATCTGCCAGAACGATCACGAAATTTTAAATACGGCATTAAAAATATTGCTCTTTGCTGCATTCGTTGGAAAAAGTGTTCCATCTTTTCCATGTACATTTTTCTATCGTAAATTAATTTCAATCCGATAAGACGTTTCGTAACATCAACGGTATTTTGAATTTCAAGTAAATACGTAATAACCGATGAGCATTCATGGAAAAAAATAGCGGTTTGATAATTATTTAAATGGAGGTTTTCACGAGTGTCGCGCAAATTTTATGAGGCATGAAAAAAAAAAAGAAAAAAATTCAGCGAAAATTATAATTCCTCGTCAAGTATTCGATCGATCTTTCTGATCGATCATTAATATCATGCTCTATTATCTTTCAAAATAATCGAGATCACCATGTCTTTAGACAATTTTCGGGAATAGAAAGAAAATATGTGAAATATGTGATATATGGATCTGGATGCCGTATTTTTTCGCAGGATGGAACTAGATGCTTTGGATCAATAAATCGGTGGAATATTTTTTGCAAAATTTTTTTGAAAATCCGTACAATAGATGGTTAATCATTTTTACAAAAGTGGTATTCCGGGATGACGTACAAGTTTTCACAGCGACATCGCGTGGATAGATAGGAATGAAATGATTAGAGAATAATAAAATGATTAACGAAATTATAGTTCTTTTCTAACATTTTTTTTCCTTCGTTAAATAAAGTTCTTCGTGATATAATAAGTGATTGAATAATTATGTTTGAATAATTTTAATAATATCATTAATTATCGTGACGTTAAAAAAGTTTTATAGTACACATTGATATGCTAATTGATTATTCAACAAGTTTCTACTCGTTCACTCGTTATATTCATCGATATGTACATCGTTATTATCACCGTGGTTCTCAATCTACAAGCTTATCGTCAAACTGATCGTAAAATAATCTTTGCAAGATCGATGCAATTATTTTATATGATTATTTATGTAGAAAATTTTACAATGAAAATTATGGATTTATCAATATGTCTTTGTGGAAGCATAACAAATTATGGGCTTTGAATCGATCCTTCAAAGATGGTCCATGAATATATTAATTCCTAGTATAAAATATTTTATATTTATCACGATACATATTTTCGATTAATATTTCATTTAGTATTCGTATTAATTCTCATTTAATCTTCCATATATGTATAATTCACTTTTAATTTGTTCTAAAGAATAATATTATTATTGCACCGATATTAATTCTTATTCCACAAACATATTCATATCTGGAATTTCTAAAAAGATGACATTTTTCATTTTATATATTTCCAACGATACATTCAAACATATTCAAACACGTTGTTGCATAAATTTTTCAATTCCAATCTCGATATTAAAATACCTAAAAATAATACGTGAATTTTTCACGAAAATTTCTTTAAAGATTTCCTACAAAAAAAAAATATATTAGACACAAATTACTCTCGTTTACGATTTCATATAAAAGCATTCACAAAAACAACTTAAACAAATGTATTTTTAAGAGGCATTGCAGAGCTATTGCAAAAGATTTTGAAAAATATTCTCTCGATTTCTTGATTCCAAACGATGCCCAAAATTTGTCGCAATCTCTCACAACAATCTCTCGAATCAATTACTTGAAAGAATTCTTGGAGCTCGAATTCTCGAAACTCATCTCACGTCGAGATGTATCTGCGAATAATTAACAGGAAACCCGGATCTGAATTTGTTTTTGCAAATGGCGGCGGGGAGAAGAGCGCGTTACTCGAATGTGAACAAGGCTAATAGCAAGAAGAATGCGAGTGTATGATTTGCGGGTAAACGTGAGGCGAAGAATAGCTGGAATACTACGCTAAACTGTCCAGAGACGTGTACGTCGACATTTGCGGTGAGTGCGGTAATTATAACTGTTCTTGCGGCAACCGGTGCTTCCCTTGCGAGATTGTAAAGCACGTTAGTTACTTTTTCTATTTTCTGCCTCGAGGATGCTCTACGTGGACGAACGCGAGTTACCAACACGGCGAAACAACGTCGTACTTTTATTTTTCTGTATCAAAACATTCGATCTTCCTTCCTGTCGATCGGAATTATATATATTTTCATACCGTTCTTGCGTACAATTGTATGCTAATACAATTTACGTTATAACGTATTGCGTAAACGATTGCCTTCAACGACTTCAACGTGACCAGATATTTGATTAAACGTTGTTTAAAATTTATCGATGATACGACATTGTTGTACGTGTGGATTAAAACAGAAAAAAAAAAAAAGAATAGCAGTTGTGCGCTAATAAAATTTACTTAGAGATATCTGAGATAATTATTATGGATTAGCGCGATCGACAGTTTATTATTATGTGACTTAAAATTAAAAACTCTCACTTCTTTTTATTATTTTTTTCCATTGCCTATATAAAAGGTTTAAAAAAAAAAAAATCTGATGATCTTTCGGACTCGCGATAAAACATTTTTACTTCTTTCAATTTTATTATTGGGATCCGATTATCGTACGAGGGCGATATAATACCAGATATAAATACACATTTTAAATATTTTCCTGATTAATTGAAATCACGTCATTTAATAAATACGAACATTTTTTTTTTTTTAAAAAAAGTAAAAGAGTAAAAATAGTCTCTCCTCGCGATTATATTTTTGACAATTATCTTCATTGCCAAAGTATAAAATCAGAGAATAAAATGGAATAAATAACCCCGTACGAAAATAACCGTTGCCGATAAATTATTCCCAACAAGTTATTCCTTATTTCAATTTCAATTGAAATTTACCCAAGTTTGGAAAGAACATCGACAGGTTTGATGCGAGATATATATACAGGATGATGTTTTTCATAGCCCGTCGTCGTCCATTCAATACCATCAAGAATGAAAATTTCGAATATCGAATATTCCAATATTCGAACGATATACAGAAGGGATGATGCTCGTAAAAGTTTGCTTGTAAAACTTTTATCCCGCGTGAAACAATCGGGATCCAACGTCGAATGATCAAAAGTGACAGGCGTTATTACCGGTTAATCATTACTTCGAGCGGTCCGTGACGAAAAAAGAGAAGGGAAAAAAAAAGGAAAGGAAAGAAAAGAAAAAAAAAACGCGCCTTTTGTCGCGCGATATTGTTTCCAAAGTTAATCCACGCGAGATAACAACTTTCATTCGACGCCGATTGAAAACCGCAAAGCAGCTGTTACCTTGGATTCGTTTGGAGCGAAGCGAGGAGCGAGCGCCTCTATTCAAAGGGATCGTTCGACGCGAGTGTTTCCAACGTTGGGGGAGGAGGAGGAGGAGGAGGGAAAGTGGGGAGGCGAACAATGGGGCGCATTAATATCGGGGAATAATCGAAAAATTACATGGGGCGTAAACGCGTGTCCTCCACACGAAACGAATTGACGTAACAAGCTTTCGTTCTTTCTTGCTTGCCGCTCGATTAACCGGCCGTTGTTCCCCGTTAATTGGAAGAAACGAATCGAAGGATTTATTAATGGTTAGCGTTTTCCGATGATGGCTGTGTTGTAGACATATATCGAACTATGAGAAGATTTTTTTCGCAACTTCTAATATTTGTGTCAATGAACTTTTCATAAATGAATAAATATTAGTCAGTCTAGTGTAATAATAATAATAATTATAATTGATGTACGTTATTAAGAATATTTACACTGGAAACTATAAATATTTATAGAAATTTTATTTATCTGTATGTGAAGTAAGTAATGGAAAATAATTTATGAGAAAATAATTTATGAGTATTGTAAATTATAAATTGTAATAAGAATGTGTGAATATAATGTTGTTAATGTTATTATATAATAATATCAGTAATATTAGTTTATATAATATTAGTTTATACTAATATTAGTTTATATATCGAGAAAGAAATTTATTTTTCAATGAAATATCTTTTTAAAAAATTCTCTAAAATCAAAATTGCTAGAATATTCGATGAAACTTGTTACATTTTTTACGTGTAATTGAAAACGTAGCGAAATAAGTACAAATAAACGTTGCGTATCTTATCGTTACTTATCGCTAATAACCGCATTTATTGCCATTAATTAACAAATACTGACTATCGGACTAAATCACCGATACGGTTTCGAAGGATACGTCGAATATATATAAATATATATATATATATTTTTTGTTTCGATAGAGAAACGTACGATCGATGATTAATAAAACGGAATAAAAAAAAATGGAGATAAAAGAGAAAAGAACCGTACTAAATGGATGTCGTTTGACATTCTGGCGGAATAAACTTGAACATTTTGTATCGACAAATTGACATAGAGAAAAACAACAAGTTTCAGAACGTTAAATTGTTAAATTCGTTTGACAAGCCGCCGGTGGATGGTACTCTTTTGAACCCAAGAGATCCAGTATATAAATTTTTATCTCTGTTGTTGTTGTTGTTGTTGTTTTTCCTTTCTTCCTTTTTTTTTTTTTTTTTTTTTTTTTTTTTTTAGAGTTTCGCGTGTCACGAATTGGCCAGCTTTGACGCGGAGTATTAACGGTGAGAACAGTTTCGATTGAAATCGAGAGAACAGTCGCAAAGTTAAGTCATTTCCATCTCGATGAATTTTTATATTATCATTTAACTTTTCAACGCGACAATATCGAGACAAACTTTTTGAAAAGTTTTATCATTATTTATCTTTTTGTTTTCTTCAATTAATCCAAATTTATTATCTCTCCCTCAATCTTATCTATTCCTATTCGCTTTTAATTTTATCTTATCGGGCTTTATCTCTTATTTACTTATTCACACTGAATAATACAATAATACATTTTCGTTTTGTAACGATACGATCTTCGAAGAATAAAAAAAAAAAAAAAATCAATTCAAATTTCGCCGATTTTCTCTCGTCTTGCCAACTCATCGCAACGAAACGAGCCGAGTATTATCCGTATCCCCGCGATCGTTATTTGTTGCACGATCCCTCGGCTAACTTTTTTCCACGCCATGGAATTGCCTCTCGATTATTGTCATCGTGACAAAAGCGTCGTGGATGCTCGGGGGCGAAAGGCAAAGAGAAAAAAGAAAAAAAAGATAAAAAAGATAAAAAAAAAATACGAAAGAAATAACGAGCTCCTCTTCTTCTCTCTCTCCTCCTCGAAGTTTTCTTTCCGGGACGACGAAGGAGCCGCCCTTCGAACACGTTCGATTAAGTTGCGTCTGCGAAGGGACGCGAGTCAACAAACTCGAACGAGGTGGCCCTCGTGATCCTGTTAATACCGGTGGATAGTGGCGCACGGATGAACCATCGTCGCGAGCAATTTCACCGCGAGTAATTCGAAGATGTGGCGTGTAAAGTAAAAAAAAAAAAAGAAAAGAAAAAGACACGTAGCAGAAAGTAGAGAGACGATTATTCTTTGTCTGGTTACAGAGCCAAGAGGATAGTTCTCTTCAGAGTTTAGGGAAGGGGAAGAGATGGAGTGGCAAATTTTGATGAACTTGGTCCTCGAGAATTAAGATTAGAGAAGCTACTTCGAAACGTATCATCAATCTAGCATACTCGTGGCATTGGAAGATCTTATCTCTAAATTGGAATTACGTCATAATTGGATAAATTGATATATATATATATATTCGAGGATATAATAAAATATCGAATCGAATAATTTGCAAATAAAGATATAAAAAGTATAATATCTCTTAATCATTTATGAAGATATATATACAGAAACGCGATGCAAATAAACTACTTATCCCACAGAACCCATAAGGATAGTTTCACATCACGTTATCTCTATAGGGTAATTAAATACACTCGACACGATAGGGAATATTTCAAAAGTTGGCATCGACCCATCACTCCGTGGAATTACTCCACGATGATTAATACCCGGACTTAAATCTTAAAATTGAATTAATTCCACGTGATTATTCTCCTCATCGCTCCCCAAATCCAACTTTGCCCTCGCTAAGAACCAACTTCGATTTTCATTCCGTCGAACTTCCGGTCCAAGGACAAAACTCGCTCTTCTTATCCCGAGGAAAGAACAGGGAAGAAACCAACCCCTCTTTCCCCCGTTCGGAGTAATCTGTCAGACGCAGAATTGCGCGTTAAGAACCGCAAACATCCCCGAAATCGATCCAAAGCCTCTTCCTCCCCTCCCCTCGACAACGGATCTCAAACTCAAGTTTGACAAACTGCATCGATTTCCACGATGCAAGATTGTGACAGATCACACGATTCGACAGAGACGTCGAAATATAGATAAGGGGAACAGATAATGGCCGTGGATGAATTCGAGGTCGGACCATTAGTCGATCTATTAGACGGTGGCGTAAAAGTGACCTCGATTCCGTTCCGGAATGTCGAGGCGGAAGTCTCTCGAAGGAGCGGCGGGACTACTTCGAAATAGATCGAAATTTTCAACAGAGGAAAGCTGGTAACTGCGAGAGCGTAAGATCGAATTTCTCCAACTTGCCTCGATTTCGGTTAAGGGAATGCTTCTCTCGTACAATGAGTTTTATTCGCTTATCGCCTCGGTCGATACTTGATATTTCACTTCGTGAGTGAGAACTTATCGGGTTGGGGAGTAAATGTTAAACGGTGAATCGATGGAAACTAAAATTGAATGGGTCGAAATTTAGTTCGGATTTATTTGGGATTGGGAGATTATTTGGTGGTGGGAGGATAAAAGAGGAATTCTGTTTGAAATTTTGACGATTGCCGGGGGAAGAGTTGATCGGGATCTTTGATTTATTTTATCGAGATAATGGTTCGTTAAGCGAATGAAAGAAATATTTGAAACTCGATTCTTCTTCAACGTTTCGGATTAATTTTCATACCTCTTTCTCTCGAATCATTAATTTTAATGGATTGAAAAATTGGCAAAATTTGACGAATGAATTTTGAAGTAAATTTTAACATTAATCCGAACTTAATCGCTCGTCACTGTTAAGTAAAATTATGTTTTACGAACAATTTTATCTGAATCGAGAAGGAGGAGAAGGAGGAGGAAGGACGAGAGAAATATTAATCGCATTATTTCTACCACGATGACGCTGACTAAATATTTAAACAGCCGGAGGAGAACGATTAAAGGAGTAATCGCGCAGGAATTTTAACTATACAAACAGCTATTTTGATCGCTGCAAAATAAACGATCGTTTTCAAGTTGTTCGTCGATAGATCACGAACAATTTCGTTATTTCGCTTATCTATCTGTATATTATATACGCGGGTGTAAATACTAATGTATTGGTGGCTTCCGCGTTGCATTTGTATCGTAAATTAACAAACATGATATTAATAATTACGATGTAAAGCGCAGGGAGAGCCTAGTTGATCGGGCATCGCAAATCCGGCAAATGTTATTGACAAGCGATGCAATTCGCTCATTGGCATAGCTTATCACAGATCGGAGAGAGAGAGAGAAAGTGAGGATAAAATTGGGGTGAAATAGGAAAAAAAGTACACTGTGGAAAATGTATACGAAGGAAACGAGAAATTTCGTTTTTGCATTACATTCGAATTTCAATGTTACGCGTATTTATCCACGTGTGCTGTTAAAAAAAAAGAAAAAAAAAAAAGAAAGAAAGGAAAAAAAGAAATGGAAGAAAAAAAAATAAAAAGAAAAATATAGTGCACACTCCAATAGGAAAAAACGATGCTCCACGTTTTATTCTATTTAGTTACGTTGATTCGCGAATAACGTTGTAATACTGTTAGAGATAAACAAATTGTACCGCGTATTTACACGACGAGGAGAGAGAGAGAGAAAAAAAGAAAAAAACGAACGATAATCTACTATTTGTTCCACATATTTGAACTCGAGTAATATACTCGATGATCATCGAAACACAATTATGAAATTGCCGTTATAAAATTATCGAACGTTATCAAATGTTGCAGGAAAGGAATAGATAATGAGTTATCTGTTATCTAAAGGGGGAAAATATTGATCGTGACCGAATTCTCGAGCACAAGGAAATACGTTTAACCGTGATGAACGTGGTAATTATTAAAAAATTCAAAGTGTGATCGATCGTTTGGCAGATTGGTTCATTTATTTAACTTGATTCTTATTAGGGTGAAGAGAGTGAAGAAATTATCGAAGAAATTTAGATTGCTGTTACGGGTATTAATTATTAGATGCCTCAATAACTACCATCTAAGCTTGTTAATTAATTAAAATCTACTAAACAATTCTCAATTTATCAACTGTTTATCAACTACAAATCCTATTATCGTTGGTTCCTATTATCGTGAACGCGATCTTTCACATTCTTTTTCGAAAAATTAATTTTCAGATACTGGAAACACGCACGAATATCGTTATCTTTCTATTACGCGAATCTCGATTCTAATTTTGTTCGCTCTATCTTTTATATCGTCGAATAAAATAAATAAACGATAAACTTACATTGTTATTCCTTCTTCCCGTATAAATTTTCTCCCCAACTCTCAACGTCAAAGAAAAATTTCCTTCCTACACGTGAACCCTCGTGGTTTTCTCGTGGCGGATCGATCGAGAACCGCTTCGTTAATGAGTCATCATCGATACGCCTCTCCAGACACCCATCTAATGACTCATGAGCGTCTTGTCAACAAGAGGCTCGTCGATCGACTTCCAAACTTGAAACACCGCCTCTCCAAACAAAACAAACGCTTTCCAATAACGCTTTCGATCCTCGTCACGCGGTTTTGTCCGGAAAGTTGAGGGCACACGCGATAAATATGAGAAATCGAGGATGAATTGAGGAAGAGGTGGGTGAGAAGAGGAAGACTGGTGCGACGATTCGAATCACGACGAATGGACGTAAAAGAGAGAAAGAAAAGAAAAAGAAAGAAAAGAAGAAAAGAGAAAAAAAAGGAAAAAATTACTGATCTCTCAGATCCACTTGGATTCCAAACGCGGACTTACGCCACCCTCGCGACCCATTACGTCCATGCTCTCTTCTATAGTTTTTTCCAAGTTGCCGTTCCAACTTATTCCCTCGATTCTACTGATCGTCGCACTTCTAACCTGATTTACAGATGTCCCTTGCAGGATTCTAAAAGAGCGGTGGTTCCCAATATTTTTGCCAAAGTATTTTTGCAATTTTCTATTTCCACTTGAATATTTTATATTAATGCGATTTTAAAAATAATAGATCAGAATTTTTCTATTGCAAATTACAATTGTAAATTGGATAAATCTCGATCGAGAAATATCTTGGATAAGATAAAAATAAGAATTTAAAAAGAAAGTTTTAGATTATATTTAAAACAGATTGTTCTTAAAAGGAAGAATTTCAAAAATATATATAAAAGCTTGCGTTAATTTTTCATCAACGATCGGTCCGACTCGATTCATTTCACGCGAATACGATTCAATTTATACATCAATCATTCGACAACTCGCGCAATAATTCCGCTAATTCCTCCTTCAATTTATAATTTTTCGTTCGAATAATCGAGAGAGAGGGAGAGATTTCGCGTTTAGATTTCACGTTTCGAATAAATACATAACACGTTGGAACCAACTGCATTTCCATCTCTATTTTCGTTCGCAACAGATGTTCGTACAATTAGAATCACGTTTCCAAAACGCTAATTTAAATAATAATAGTTACATTTCACTCAATCAACCGAAATTTCGCGAAAATTCCCCCCTCCCTCCTCGACAAAATTCCAATTGTGATTTTCAATTTTCAAAATTTGATTCGCGAAATCATCACGCGAGGCAGCGATCTATTAATAGATCAAGTAGTCGAACCAGCCTGGTAAAGCGCAATCCCCCAAACGTATCATTTTCACTCCCACGGTATTAAGACGTCGTTATCGTTTTTCGAACCCCCTCCCCCTTTCTCACCCCTTGGATTTATCATTTGTTCCGGGTATACCGTGCCAAGCGGCAATAAAACTCGAGATTGCACGATTGGATATCCGTCCATTGACGGTTCTCGCTCGGCAGCGTTTAACCGACCGTTCCTTTTCCACACACACACACACACACACACACGTACACACATACGCGCTCACCCTCTCTTTCCACCCCTTCAACGCGAAACGGATACACGTCGACCGGATACTCTCGATGATCCGGCGAAATCTGGCGGTGTTAATTAGCGAAATAAACTGGCCACGAACGTTGTTAATCGGCAGGATCACGCGGCCCACATAAGAGAGCGGAACATGGTTACGATATTCGATTGGGGGGAGAGGGGGGGGGTTGGTGGATCGATGAAATCCAAGCGTTCGATGCTTCCCCGTTTTCTGCCGGCCGCGTGCAACAGCCGGTTAATGGAATTGATCGGTGCCGGGCGCCGAGAGAGAGAGGATATCTCTGGCAATTAATCAAATTATTAAGCCGCGTGTGGTGCGTCGAGCCGCGTGTTGTTCCGCAAATATCCGCGCGACGACGGAGGCGTGAACCGCTGATAAAGAGCGATAAGCGGCCCGGTTCGAATCACAATTGATAAAGGATTTCCCGTTCGACTTCCTGTCCTTCCTTTTTCTTTCTTTTTTTTTTTCTTCTTCTGCGAAATTTCGTTGAAAAATATAGAACGTTAAATCTATGAAGTTAACCGTGTCAAGCGATCGAAAATTACGAATTGACGTTCGCTCGTCTTGAGAATTTTAATTTTAGAAATTCGACGTAAAAAAGACGAGTGACGAATATTGCAAAATACCTTAAATCGAGACGAAGATATATAAAAATAATCCGATTTTAAATCTAATTAATTGAAACGGATAAAATCTTTTTTTCCTTCCAAACTAACGATAACTTTTTAACGATACGTTAAACTAAATTTCAACTACTATTGCGAAAAATATTTAAGAGCATTCAAAAAGAAAAAAGAAATCCCCAAATTCCCAAATCGGAAGGAAAACGTTCCTCGTTCTAAAATATCACTTTCGAAAACGAAACGGATCCACGCGAAATTTCATAACTGCTCGTCTCTCCGCTCTTCTCCGAGAGAATAGATATTTATAACGCGGCACGCGTCCTGAAGGAGAGAGATTTCGGGAGACGCGACGAATATGCGATCAGGCACGGTTCCAGAAGCGATCTCGCTCGTCCGTTTCGGATGGGGGGGAGGGGAGAGAAGCGAGCGAATCGAGGTGTCGAATAATGGGGCTGAAAGGGATCCCTTTGGGCGGAACAGGGAGAGATTGGGGCGGCGTGTCGCGAGGAGAGTGACAGCATAAGCTGCTCGTGGAACGCGTCTGCTCGCGTTCGCGAAATTGCCAGTAGCAGAAGCTTTCCAAGGAGTCTGAAGACGGAGAACGGGGGAAGATGGCGCGGCATAGCGCATCTGCAACAGATAGAAGACACTTTAGCCGATACGTTGCGCGCCAAGTCGTCGTTGACGTTTCCAGGATCGATCCGCTCCACGGGGATAATTCTTGGGGACGCGTCGACGTCGACGACGACGAGTATTATTTGCTTTTAAGGGAATCGCCATCGATATGGATTCCGTTCGGAACGAACGGGGACAGGCGCACTCCTGTCGATACGATCGGCTCTCGTGGATCGGTCGCGTGCGGGTTTCGGTTTCAATGAAATAACTCGAATGGGAAAAGTACCTCTTTGCTCGAGGTAAAGAGTTTAATTAATCGGATGATCGGTTAATTTTTTTTGAAAAATTGAAGTGAATTACACACGAAGAAATAAGATAGCTTCAATTCATGATATAATTTAAACGTTATTTATAATATAATTGTTTCCTAATTTTGATTCAGTCACTTCTGGAAGATTTATTCTTTAACCACCGCACAGATAATTCGTCGTCGTTAGGAAGTGATAGGAAGAGTTAGAGATCGAATAATTAATTTCGATTCGACCGGATTCGTTGTTGATTCGATATCCCTGATATTCTTCTTCCAGCGTATGGATCGTTTAATCTACTCGAAACGCGGGATACGTATTCGGTAACGCGGAAAAGCGTGAATTCCACGGGATGCGCGGAAAACGGGGATATCAAACTCGAATAGAAATGGAAATCAACGAGGAGGAATAGGGGTGGCACGGGTTGAAAGGGGAAATTTTTATAGCGGGGGCCCGAATAACGATCTCGATACGCACACATGTCGTACACACACACACACACACAGCGAATCTATTCCGCATCATTTGACTTCACGTAATACCCCTGCACCCTGTCGGATACGCGATCCGATCTTTGTAACGCGCCTGTCCATCCATTCACCCGTCCAACACGTATCCCAAGATGTATGGACTCTTGAAAGTGCATCGAGCCGCGTCGCTATTAATAAGCCGCCAAGCATCGAGAACCCGCGCACCCTTAGAAATGCATCCTGTGAAACTGGAACAACCCCTCTTCTCCTCGACTTGCCGCGCCCCACCTTGCGCCTCCACTTCCTCTTTTTCACTCCTTCCTTTCTTTTTTCCACCAACTTCGATGCTAAGTCGCCTCGATCAACTTCTTCCCCCGAAGAAATTGGAGGACTTTGCTGCGAGAATGGGAAGTCATTTGTAGCGACTTTGGGGGAAATTAAATAGAAAAAAAATCGTTTGTGGAATTATTGCTTCGATTAAAAAAAAAAGAAAAAAAACGCTGATAGAAGAAGAAATATATATATTTTCGTACAAGTAATTGAATCGGAAGAGATCATTATTTCTTTAAGATTTTTTAATTTGAAACTATTGGACGAAATGCATCAAGAACACCAATATATCTTTCGATAATAAAAAATAAGATTGTCTTGAACATCGAGCCACAGAAACTATTTTTATTATAAACAGAAAATCTTATTTCCTTACACATTTAGACGATATTTCTCACATAAGAAAAGATCGAATCTTCTCAACAAGTCTAAAATTAATGACAAATCATTAATTCCTCTTTCGATATTCTCTCATTAACGTGCAGCACGATGCAAAATCGTTTCTTCTTCGACAATTCGACGTCCATTCTCGGAATCCGCAAGATCTCGAAACTCGAAAGGGTAAAAACGGTATCAGAAGCGGCACTCCTTTTCCACAATTCCGGAAGAAAGGTACATTAGGGCGAAAAAATATCGAGAAGTAAGTAGCCGCATAAATCGCCCGCGGCGTGCCGGTACAATGCGACTTTCAAGCGTATGCCCGCTCGCTATCGCCCAATAACTCCCGTCCTTTCATATCTTACCAATAATTCGTCCTCTAGCCAGCGGCGGATCAGAGAGAGAGAGAGAAAGAGGATAGGCAGAATAGGACAGAGGGCGTTTCCCTCGGCCCAGGGAAATTTATCCAGCAGATAAAAATGTCTGTTAGAGTTTATATAGGGAACGGTGAGATTTCAATAAAACCCTCGATTGTAAAGTACAGATAGAGGAGGCCGTCCGGACGTTACACGGGTCAGTGAAGCTCAAAGTCGAACTCTCTCTCTCCCTCTCCCGTCCCCTCTATATCGTCTCTTTCTTGCGGAGGGAGACTCTCACCCGCTCTTCTTCACGGAACAGACTCGCGACACGCCCTCTATGCAACGTCGTGTTATCGATACGTGAGCAGCTTTTTGTCTTTTTTCTCTTCTCTCTTCTTTTTTTCGGCGGAGAATCATCCCTCCACAAGTTTGAGGGTTGCTCGAGGAACGATGGATACAGCAACCTCGGCCGGACGGAGCGTGTTGTTTCTGTTTGTCGAGGAGAAGATGGTTGGAAAAGTGGGCGGTCGTGTCGTTGGCGGAATTTGTTTGATTCGAGAAACGTTTACTTTTGAAAATGTGGAGGATTTCGAACGGGACGCGACCTAGTTTAATGGGAATTCTATTTACAATCTGATTTCTTTTGTTCGCACCCCAGAATTCGAACGGTTTTGAATATCGACGTAACACTTTTGACACTATTTCCTTCTTCTAACTGTCGCGAATCTTCTCTTTCTCTCATTCTTGTTATCCTTCCGTATTCTTATTTTCCCTTCCTCGGATACATTCCGGTAAACGGAATTTCTCTTGCGCAACTTCAAAATAAAAAATTTCAATATCGTAACCGGTTTCTTGCATCGAAATTCGTCGAAAAAAGAAAAAGAGAAAGAAAAAGATTCTTCGCTCGAAGTGAAGGGGGAATAATACACAATTTAATAAACTAACCTGCTCTCTCGATCCTCGCGGCAATATCATAACTCAGAGGAGAATTTTTGCTCCAGCGATCCAGATTGCGTCCATTACATTGAGTAATGTTAAAGAAGTTATCAAGATAGTAGAGAGAGAGAGGTAGATGGTTGATGTCATTTGTCATTGGAAAAATCAATAAAGAAAGCGTACACGGTCGATCGGTTCCGTGGGCCAGCTTTCTCCTCCAGTATGGGCGCAGTAACCGTTCGAACAGCCCTCGAACACGTGGTCGCCGCTGTTCAACGTGGCAAGCCTTGAATCAGCCCGCCTGGCACTATCAATCCTGGTGGCGGCGTCCGCTTTAAGACCAGCCATAAAGAGCGAATCGGGCGATTTAACCGAAGACTTCCGCTCGTGGGACGCGCTTGTTGCCTCGCGTCACGTTCAACGACCGATCGAAACCGACGATAAAAACGGATATTTAAGGGGAATTAAACGAGAGCGAAGGTTTACGAGGAATGGGCTGTTTCTTCTCGTTACCGCGTAATGCGTGGAAAACGAGGGTGAAAAGTATGTACGGTTGTTTTCACGGTGACAGAAGGCCGGGTCGTTGGAACGAAAGAAATTGTTCTCGGCAATTGTTAATTTTCAGGTTTAAACGTGGATGGGATGGATAAGGTGACGGGTTGGAAGTAACTCGATCCACGTCGTTTCTCTTTACGATCGTTCGGTCGATGATGCTTCTTCCGGGTGAAATTTCTAGAATGACGTTGTCCAAAAGGATAATTGTCTCTTTCAAAACGAGATTGAAATTCCTCTTGTAAAATTGTTCCTCATTTAATCGTACATCACACCTGATGGATAACTGATTGATAATCGCATATATATGGCACGGTAATAACATCGTAAAATGAAATTGACGAACATTCGTCGATATTCCGTACATAAATGGAAAACGATTCACGATTGGCAAAATATTTAAGTTGTCATCGAGTCGTCGCCTTGGTATCCGAGAAACCAACTTGGAAAAAATTGTTCGTTTCTTAGAAATGATCGATGGATAAAATTAATTATTCGATTGTTCGAATAACCGATCGATGGACGACAATATCGAGAAATTTCTAACGTCCAAGGATTGATCCACACGTGTATATACTCGATACGCGTGACGAGGTCGCGCGAGAAGTGGATAATTAGTACGACCGATCCGAATAGTCTCACGCAGGATTAATTACGTGGGCTGCGATGTACGGGCGCACACATACGCAGCTGAACACATATAAATATTACACGTAACACGTGACAGTGTCGGGGATCGGCGCGCACACGCGTATACACACACACACGTACCGCGTCCCTATATGACCATCCATCTAGTTATAGACACGGGAATACGTCAATTTGTGGCCCAATATGTATCCTGTACGTGACTAAACAAACTTTCGACCCAACACCGCCCTCCGCTACACGTACGTCCTCCGACCACCGCTTAGCATTATCGGCCGAAGAATGACGAAACTGCACACAACAACCCCTACTGCTGCTCCTCTCGCGTGTACACGCTGGCTCATCCAACTGGTCCACAACTTTTTGCAAATACACACAGAAACGCACCTGTGCCAATACGAACCAATACGCACCAAGTGTCGGTATCGAATGCTACGAAATCGAGTTTCGCCCGTAGCGTGTTCAACCTACGTAGAGAGAGAGAAAGAAAGAGAGAGAGAGAGAGAAAGAAAGAGAGAGAGGGAGAGAGAGGAACTATGCGGTATTCCGCGCGGTTCTACTATTCGGTGGTATGTCCTACACGCGTTTTCCTAAGGCGAACGCTGTGTAGCACGAATGAAACTGGATGGAGGGAGAGTAGCGTGTATACGCTGGACCAACGGCAGTTTAGACCACGATTTATAGGGCATTAAACCAACACGCGGCCACCGCTCGTTCCGAACTCTTCTAGGCGCGGGTATAAATATCATACCCCCTACCCCCTCGCCCCCATTTCCGCAAGATTATTCTCCGGCTTCCGTGGCGGGATATTTTCTTAGCCCCGAATCGATGAAATACGGGTTGCGTCCTCGAAATATTTCACGGCTCTTTGAATTTACTATACTTTTTTGTCTATAATTCCTTTTTTCCTTCCCCTTCCCCCCTCTTTTTTTCGTTCTTCCTCGTCCGGAATTTATATCGCCGTGAATGAGAATATCCGTTCGAATCACGCTCAATCGTTCTGTTGATCGAGACCGCGTTTTTCACCTCCTTCGTAATATAATCGAATATCTTTTTTTCAATTTTCTCCCGTGACGCGACACGATTTTATGAAACGACGATTTTATCGGTATCGGTCATGAAGTGGCGATAATAGTAATAATAATAAAAAACAAGCGATTCATTTTTAACGCATGGGGAGGGAAAAAAATCGATCGTCGCAGGATGGAAGAATAAAATTTCGAACGTTTCGATCGATGATGAAATCGGAAGAGAATCGTGACAAAATTTTTCGCCATTGTTTCGATGATATGCGGAGCAGCTTAAGGGCGAAATTAGGATGAAACTATCCACCTCCCTCCTCCACCCCCAACACTGATGACTCGCAACAATATCCCGGCTAAACAGAGAGATACAACAGTTCGATTTGGATCAAAGTGGACGCAAGTGCGTTTGACCGACAACGATAATAAATAACGATCCGAAGAGAGAGACCGGTTTTCCCTTGATCCATCATATCGATCCCGTCCCTCATCGACGCCGCTCATCGACCCTAGCTCTCTCACTCTCTCATTCCTTCTTTCTCTCGCTTAGATTAGAATTCTTATATACGTTGAAGATGGAAAATCGATCCCTCCACGGGGGAGGTAGATTCTCGGTGACTGTTACAAGCCACTTTTATAGTCTCGTATCTCCAAGATATTTACAATATAGAAAAGACAATCTTCCGTCTAACCGTCAGCCAATCGTAAAACGTCTAAAGCCCCCCGCCCCCCGCCCCCTTTATTAAACGATAATAGTTATCGCGCCATGAAACTCGCTCCACACGACTCGCTTCGCTCATTCAATCTTCCGCATTGTCCACGCGAATTCCATTCTCTGTTTCCTCCCTCCTCTTCTCCCATTTTAAGAGAGAATAACGAAAAAGTAGGCGCGTTGATTTTTGCGCGTATCTTTTATTTAGCCCGGTTGTATACGGTTTCCGGATACCAGAAACGTATGGACCGACCTCCCCCATCAAAGAGAAAGAAAAGAGAGAGAGAGAGGAAGAAAAAAAACGGTAAAAATTGATCCTTCAAATCGCGTGCAATTCCACGGGAATGCTGTTTGTTTGTCGCACGTGAGCGCACAAGAGAGGACCGACCGAGCGCTATTCCGAAAGGGAAAACAGTAAACGGTTCTCACGCGGGCGTCCACTTGCGAAAAAAATGTTTCCTCTCTCCCCCCCTCCCCTCCCCTCCACCCCCCGTGGCACAAAAACGTGTGTTATTCTTGCGCCGCCTCGAGGTAAACTCGTTACCACGGGGCTGCTCCACGGACGATCGCACGGTTTTTTCGCTCGTGGCCGCTTGATACAGCAATTACGATGAGGCAAACACGCGATAAAACTCTTTCGCCCGACTTTTTGTTTCCCCGTGGACAGAGAGGGAGAGGGAGAGGGAGAGGGAGAGGGAGAGGGAGCTGTCTGCGTTCGAATGCACGCGTGGAACGAATGATAAAAGGGGGAAGAGGGGATATGACTCCCCGTTCCAGACGCATCTCCCCTCTTCCTCGATCCTTGGCTTGTTTGCACTGCGAGAAACCGGTCGTTCCCCTCTTCCCACACCCCTCTCCTTTCCCACCGAATAGAATTTCAATCTGGGGAGAATGTAATCGTTGAAATTCGCGGGATCCTGAATCGCATCGATGCAAGTTTCATGCCACGCTACTACTACTATTACTACTACGGTGGCATCGATCGATCCAAGGGGAGAATAAATCGTCCTCTCGATTTATGAACCGATTCAATCAAATTTTGATTAACGCGGCTCCTCCTTCCGATGATCACGGATCGAAATATATATATATATATCTTACTCTCCGTGGACAGGTACATCGTTTGACAATTCTATCACAGTATGTATATATATATATATATATATATATATATATCTACTTCATCCGATATTTCTCGTTTTCATTGAATTTCGAAGCCGATTTCGCATCGAATTTACGGAACCACCTTACAGAGCCACTCTTTTTTTCCTCCCCCTCTTCATTCTTTCAGAAAGCTTAAATCCATCGAGCTCCTTAGCCTTTGAAGTTTCTTCTGAAAAGAACCGCTCCCTGTTTCCCCGGTGTTCGAAAGGAACTCGAATTTACCCGATAACTTTTCAGATCCGATATAATTTTGAGGAACGGGAAGGAGGGGAGAGGAGCACAAAGAGTCGAATGGAAGTCCGAAGGAATCCTCCTTCCAAGTGTATTTACCGCAAACACGTACTAGACGGGGCGAGATACGTGACGCAAGTAACGAGAAACCGAGGCTTTTCTCCACCGGTGGAGGAGAGGAGGCCGGATGAGCGAGCCCGATGATGAATCGTATCCGAGGGCATTCACGCGACGCGGTTGTGCAACGCTTGTTTCCGCGACGATCACGGTTCGTCGAGCCCCAAAGAGCCGGCCCTCTCTCCGCCCAAAATCGAATCTTACGAATTTTCAACGTTCCACCACTTTCGCCGCCCCTCCCTCCCTCGAAAACGCAATTTCGAGAAACGCGTGACTTTACCACCGGGTCCCATTCCAGGCGAATTTTTCGAAATTGCACCTTTGTCCCGTCTAATTCATCCGATTTGTTCGAGCTCTTTGTGCGACCTCTTTCTCTCTTCGACCGCCTCTCCGAAATTGGTCAATATCGGTCACTTAAGGAAAAAGCAAGTTTGAAAGCAAGCTTTTTCGAACGAGCCATCTTTTTTCTTTGCGACTTAAAATATTTACGCTATATATATTATGAGATTCTTTTTAAAAGAATCTGGCAGATACAAGGATCGATGGAGGATTTCAGGCAGCTTGTTGAAAAATCAATCGAGATCGTAAAGATAAAACTCGTTCGATATACACGATTTAACTCATTTTGTCTCGGCAAAACGAGATCTCCGAGCAAGCAGCAGAGAATGGGAAACGGCGAGGGAGGAATGGAAGAACGGTAAATTTCTCCGCGAAATTGAAGTACAGGACTTAAAGTTTATCCAGATAAGGGCGAAGGATGTCGCGGAATGTGTGTAACTGTACGTTGGTGCAAAGATTGCTGGAAACGAGACGAGCGTGGAACGAGTGGAATAAGCTAAACGCGTCCCGTGCAGAATGAAAGGGGGTGACCGAGCCCCGTGGATGCTGCTGGCGTCCGTGTGTGTTTCAGACTCCATTACTCGAATTGGAGTGGGAATACCGGTTGGTCCCTGCACACGTCCCCCATATTTCGGACAAACGTTCGCGCCCATCGGCCAGTGTCGTCTTCACTCGCCAATAAGAATATAGCCGGTCGTCCTATTTTCCACTGTGTCTTCCCTTATACCCTCCTCCCTTGCTATTTTCGGTATTCCACACGGTTCTCCTGCAAACTATCTCTCCTATCTTCCGACCAGATCTCCACGTTTCTCTGCGTTCTCTTCTTCTTCTTCTTCTTCTTTCATCCTCTGCTATTTCGTTTTGCGGAAAATAAATTTCTTTCGTGGATGGAGGGGAGGGACGTTATAATGCTCGAACTTTTCTTAGTCACCAAGGGGTAAATAGATTTGATTCACGTAGGGAATCTCGAAATTAATTTAAAAGTTGGTATGTATGCTCGGGTACAAGCGTGAAACAACCGAGGAGAGAAGCAAGAGGTTCCTGTGGAAAAATGAACGAACCGTGGGGTTCGTTACTTTCGCCCATTGACCACGCTTCCCTCAATTTTATCCCTGCCCTCGTTCTCCTCCTCGAATTTCCGTTGCAAACTTCCTTCTTAGAGGAGAATTTCGAACATCCCTATATCACTTCCCCGTCTAATCTTTTCCAACCTTCTCCGTGAAAATACGAGCGTATTTGTATGTGCAGAGATACACGTATGTAGGGATAAGATGAGTTTTCGAAAAGTTATCCTTTTATAACGAAGGTAATTTTTTAAATTATTTACAACATGAACGTAATTTTCCGTGGAATGTATTTTTTTTCGAAAATATTGAGAAACGTCTGAAAGTGAGATGGACTTATGATAGGTTAAGTTTTTTACAAGTAGATGTAATCATTCTTTATAAGAAAATTACGTGTAATTATTCTATCAAACTGATCATTTTTCACATCACAAAGTATATCTTAAAAAACCATTCGTGATAAAAATTTAAACATTCAATATTTATATTTGTATTGCTGCATTATTACTATATAAGATTATTTTCCTTGCAAAAGTTACGATTATTTTCACTTTTGCTATCGATATCGCTTCTATCCCTCTTATACGGATCACGGATATATTTAAAAATTAACGAGATCTCCATCAACGTCGAGAGTCCGGCAAAACCTCCCGGTTACTTCCTCTTCCATCGTTCTTTCCTCCTCCAAATTAAATTCCAATCGATCAACGATTGACATTAAAACCAATTTCCACTCTTTCGGAAGGCGAGACTCGCGTTAAAGGGGTTTCGATGTCGAAGCTTGCGAAACAACTCGGCCCCAAGAGCAGACGTTAAAATCAATTAATAGACAGACCGTTTTCATTATGATTTCATTGGGTTCGCTTCGGGATAGGATATCGACCTTATCACGGATCTCTCTCTCCCCCTTTCCCTCCCATCTCTGGCTTCCGGTTACTGCGAATATTGGAGACACGGAGCGCAAATGAAACGGTCCTCCGAAACCGCCCTAAGAAACGTGTATACACACACACATATTCATGCATTCGTTTACACGTGGCTCCAGTTCCAATTTCTGGCTTCGCTACCCTTCGGTCGAATTTAAAGAGATGTCCATATCGGGGAGGGAAGTAAGTAGGGAGAGGAAAAAAGGTTGATACGGTGCTTTGCAGTCGGTGTGTATACAACGTTCGACTTTTTAAATTTTTTAACATATTTGGAATTCGATCGAGCGGAGCGCACGATTGTGTAAATGAAATTACAATTGACTTTGACGAGAAAATCTTTCTATTCACTTTTCTTTCTTACTCGGTGAAAGGGTTTTATTCTTTAGAATATTTAAAATTCAGAGATTCGTAAGAGAATTGGTGTCCAAATATATTATGATAGCGTATGTGGAAAATGGATAAAAAAACGAAAGTCTGGAAATTGAATTCGTTATGCACCGATTATTCAAACGTTAGAATTGATTTCACGTTTGCTGCATTATGCAGGTATACTCCGGTGCAACACGCGAGCATATTGCGGTGGTTTGGCATAAGCGGGGGCCCAGGTTCGTCTGTAAAAACCGAGAAGTAATTTCGCGTTGAACGAGGCGGAGGTAGCTTTTATGGCGGAAGGATTGCCATTTTCGCGGTCGAATTTAATTTCAACGTTGGCCACATCAACGGGAATAACAATATGTATATATATATATATATACGTATGAGAACAAGCGATACGAGGATTTACATTACCCTCGTGATTAATTATTAATCGAAATAGAGGGAAACATCGAGCATTATCGTAAAACGAAATTAGCCCCGTCCACGTTGATTTGTGTCACGCCGCGATCATCTCTCGATTAAACGTTACAATATCGCGAGAATGCTGTTGATGAGAAATTTCCGTCGAATCGGGCTCCAAGATCGCCTTCTAATTAAGCGTTTTTAATTTAAAAAAGAATAATTGATAAAAAAAATTGATCATTACGTGTACGCAGATTACGATTAAATCTGAGAATTCGTAGTCTTGTGTAAATTATTTTGAGATTCGTTTAAACGAAGAATAGTTCTCATCATCATTAATATATTTTATAATATTAATTGTTACGTTGAAATAATTTAAAGCAACGTGAAATTATGATATAGTTTCATTTTATTTTAGTCGAATTATTATGATTCTCATTGTTCATTCAATATTAATATTGAATTCTTCAATATTTCTCGTTTTTGCAAATTGAACACACCTATAATAAAATAAATATACAATATCTTATAGATGAAGGATACTTAGTTTGTTTTCAAATCTTCTTCATTTCGACATATTATTTTCTTGCACGTGTAACAATATCTTTTATTTATCTTTGCGACGCGCCCATCTAAATCACTCTACACAAAAGTTGCGCGCAAGAATCTCAAGGGTATACACATCGTTATCCCGTCAATCTTTCCAAGAAAGCGTGTAACAGCTGGAGCGAATTGAGAGGTCGGGCTTCGATAGGCTCGAGGACGTTATCGCTTTAAGAAAAAGAGACAGACGAGGTTCCTTCTTCGATCGTCGTCGGAGGATTCATTGGAATTACGAGTGCAGAATGAAAGATTCGTGGAAGTGTAAAGATTTTATCCTGAAATACTTTCGCGAGTACTTATAACATACATCGATATTATATCGAATCTTAATAAGGCCTATTCCACTATATTTTAATCAGGGAGAGAATGGAATGCATATAAAATAAATAAAGTGGACGATAACATGCCTAATTCGATATTTTCGAGTTATAAGCCAATGTAACATCGATCGAATCTTTATAAAGTCGATTCCACTCGTTTCGATCGAGGAAATATCGTCAATGAAAGGGAATGGAATGCGTATAATCACATGTAAAATAAATAAAGTGGATGATAATACCGTTGGTTCCATACTTTTGAGAATTATAAGCCGATGTAACATCGATCGATATCCTAATAATATCTTAATAAGATCGATAATATCTTAATCGATTCCGCTCGTTTCGATCGAGGAAATATCGTCAAAGGGAATGGAATGCGTATAATCACGTGTAAAATAAATAAAGTGGATGATAACATTGTTAATTCCATACTTTTAAGAATTATAAGCCGACATAACATCGAGTGATCGAATCTTAATAAAGTCGATTTCGCTCGTTTTGATCGAAATATTTCAATGGAAGAAGATGGAACGCGTATAAAATAAATAAAGTGGACGATAACACGCCTGGTTCGATATTTTCGCGTGTTATAAGCCGATATAACATCGATCGAATCTTAATAAAATCGATTCCGCTCATTTCGATCGAGGAAATATCGAAATATTCGAAATATTTCAATGGAAGAAGGTGGAACGCGTGTAAAATAAATAAAGCGAATGATAATGCGACTAGTTCGATATTTTGGTGAATTATAAGTTAATAAAGTCGATTTCGCTCGTTTTGATCGAGGAAATATCGAAATATTTCAATGAAAGAAGATGGAATGTGTGTAAAATAAATAAAGCGAATGATAATGCGACTGGTTCGATATTTTGGCGAGTTATAAGCCGATGTAATATCGATCGAATCTTAATAAAGTCGATTCCATTCGTTTTGATCAAAATATTTCAATGAAAGAAGATGGAACGCATGTAAAATAAATAAAGCGAATGATAATGCGACTGATTCGATATTTTGGTGAGTTATAAGCCGATATAATCGATCGAATCTTAATAAAATCGATTCCATTCATTTTGATCGAGGAAATATCGTCAATGGAAGGGAATGGAATGCGTATAATCACGTGTAAAATAAATAACACGTCTGGTTCGATATTTTCGCGAGTTATAAGCCGATATAACATCGATCTAATCTTAATAAAATCGATTCCGCTCGTTTCGATCGAGGAAATATCGAAATATTTCAATGAAAAAAGATGGAACGCGTGTAAAATAAATAAAGCGAATAATAATGCGACTAATTCAACATTTTCGCGAGTTATAAACTAATGTAACATAGATCGATAGAATCTTAAATCTTTAATAAGATCGTTTCGATCGAGGAAATATCGCGTGGAAGGGAATGGAACGCGTATAATCGCGTGTAAAATAAATAAAGCGGATGATATCGCGGCTCTCTTCTTAAAGAGCTTTTCAACCGAGATTGGAATCCTCGTGCAAACACGAGGCCCTTCTGTTTGCCGAGACCCGTGTGACGTTACCTAGTGTGACCATTTCGCGACCATACCTTTCCTCGCCACCTCTCTTGCGGGGAATCCCGTTAATTTCGTGGCAACGGGGATTGTTTCACCGAGGGAAGAAAAATAGAAGCGTTCGAACGGCGGGAAGTTGTTTCTCGAGGAGATCCGGCGTGAGAACGGTTTTATATTTTTTCAACGGGTCGACTCGAATCACGCTCTCTTTGACTATTAAATCAGTCTGGAAACAGCGATTTAGAACAGGTGAAAAACGGGTTACTCTGTGACATACCTTTATGAGTTATTGAAATTATATTTCCACTGAGTATTTCTCATACTCGCAGGGATGTCATAGAGAGGCCAATAGTGAAAAAAAAAAATTTTATTCTCGAATGAAATTTAAAAAAATTTATTACACTCGCCTATCAAGGAACTTATTCGTTATTAAACGAACGTGAAAAATATATTCGATTCCTTCTGTCCAGCTTCGATCGTATATATTATATCGAACTTATACATTGTCGCTTTAAAACTTTGAAACGTTCGTGTAAAAACGAGTGGTTTATTTCGAACGACAATAGTTTTGAAATTTCACTCCTTGGAAAATAAACATCGATGGATGAAATTCATATATTCATGTATTGTCATTCGTCCAAAATTCGGTGACGAGATAAAAACAACGACGAGAAACAAGGAAGAAAAAAAATAAAAGGAGAAAAAAAAATAAAAATTTGATATCTCTCAACTTACTTAATACCTCCACAATCTCCCACAGAGATCCATAAGCTTGCGGGGAGCCATCTCGCGCAAATGCAAGCGATTACACGGTAGTTCGAGATGAATACATGTAATAATCCATATATATATATATATATGTATGACCGTTTTGGCGGTGCCATCGATCGGCAGCTTCCATTTTTGTCCGGGATTATCGAAGGCTGGTTTACCGGATCCTAATTCGTATCCGAAATCGGGCACAATGGCCGAAGATACGTTACGGACGGCGCAATGGAAATAAGAAAAGGATTCTCGACAGAGGACGAGGATTCCTCGAGATTCGGCTAATACGCAATCGTCTCAAAGATTCGCATAACCGATATCGAGAGAACGGCATATTGGTCGATAATCCAGAATCGCTCGACTCGCCATTTAAGATTTATATTTCATACTTTGAATATATTTTCCAATTCCTTCTATCAACGGATTATTATGCAACGGATTTTTGTGCAAATAATTCATTGCGAAGAATTTATCATAGCTTTTAAATTAATCGAAACTCCCAAATATAAGCGGTAAGGAATATTTTTTCAAAGAAAAAGCATCACTTCGCCTATGCTCCAATACATAAATCATTTATAACCCCATTTATAACCGGTGAAAATATTCGAATATCGTGATATTACATCAACCACGTCCACAAATTGGGAAAAATTCCTGTTCAAATTTAGCGTGAAATCTGGTGTATCGTGTAAGGAATATTTTGAAAGAGGATGATGATCGGGGAGGAGTGAATTGATCGAAGATTGCGAAGAAAGGCAATGGCACGGGTCCACGATCGGCCTCATGAAATTCCATGAAATTGCATATTCCTTTCCGACGAGGACAGCGCCGATGATTTGAATATCAAAGATCGCTTGCTCTTTTTCACCGCGTTGATTCCTCGACCGGAATTTCGACCGGGATCGGAGAGGCCAAGGGTGAAACAAAGCTATCGTTGATTTTTTAGATATCGGCTCCCTCCCCCTGCTTCCCCCGCGAAAAACGGCTCGCAATGAATCCGACACGCGCGGGCAGAGATCAAAGAGGTCGGCAAGTTTCGGTTCGGCTATTTTCCAGTTTTCAAAAAGCAACTACTTAACGATCCGACGCTCGAAGGATATTTCATTAAAACTTGCAATCCGATTCAAAAACGGGGACGAAGGTAATTCGCGTTAAAACTCGTCGCTCCATGGTCAAATGTCCTCCAACTTTTTCCAGGGAACAACAACCGAGCGCGAAATAATTGTGCTAATAGGAGAGGGGAGGAGAGAACTGACAACCCTTTTACACGAGAAGGAAAAATGCTTATGTTAATGAACGTATAATTTCAGTTGTATTTTTTAGACGTTGAGCCATTTCTTTTTTTTTCTCTTTTTTCTTTTTTTGGATATTTTCAGAAAGAAGAGGAGGAAGAGGAGGAGTACTTTTACATAAACTCGTGAGATAATGAAAGATAAATTAATGAAATTTCGGAGTCCGAGAATTATAATTTTGTGTTTCATTTCATCTTTTTATCGTCTATCATTTTCGTAAAATACCTTTAACGTATTAAAAACTTGATATTTAAAGCATAAATACGACATTATACTCGTAAATTAAACGAGAGATGAACTTGCTATTTAATATCGCATTATTTAAATCTGTATCTTGAAAGATTTTACGCGTCCGGTATTTATAACAGAAGGATTACTTTATTTAAATCCTTAAGGGAAAGATTTTCTGCTAATTTGTTATCATCAAACGGATTTATCAAAGCTACCTAGCTATTCTGACATAAGATGTAAAAAAAACGAACGGTTAAACGTCTAAAAAACATTATTATATTTATATTATTATTTAAACTCGTTAATGTCTTTCTTCCCTTCCCTGAGATGAATTTTTCTTTCTTCACCAATGAGCTAAATATTCCCTCGATTCCTTTGAAAGGATTAACGATTCTCCCGTATCCCCTCAACTATTCCTAGCGAATCGATTCGTTTTTGCTCCTTCCTTCTAATCGATAGCCGCAATTGTAGCCGGTAATTTAAGAAATCCGCAGCTACGTATTCCCGCGGAACTTTCTCTTAAAATAACTATTACCACCCCCTTCTCCTCCCGTGCAATTGGACATGGCGGATCGAAGAAATCGAGTTAGCATCGAATGTGAATGGAGTAAAAATACCGGAGTAATTCGGCAACGACGAGGGAGAATATCTTCGAATTTCTTTTGCGAATAGGCACGCATAAGGCAACGTGGAATCGTTTAGTCGAAATACATACCGAGCTATCCTATTCGACTTTTCATCTCCTCCCTTTCCAAATCGTTTCTCGACGGTGGCCTTTTTTAAGAATTTCCAATTCTCTCTCTCGGAGAGGAGGAGGTTAATCGAATCGGGATCGAAAAAGGATCGGCGATTTAAGAACACGCGCAGGGAGAAGGCTTTCGCTTCGAGAAACTCGCTCCGCTCGCGAAATCTCGGACACTTTTATTCGGGTGGCGCGGCGGCATTAAAATCTCGAGGAAAACTCGCCGCGATCACCTGTCCCACATTTATTACGGGGACGTGGTGGAGATTCTCGAAGAATATGGAGATGTTCCGGCGGGGAACATTTCCATTTTAATGCCGTTCCGAATGTATTCTCGTGCGACGAGAATTCTAAAAAATGCAACTACCGCCTCGGTCCTCTCATAAATTCTTCCATGGACGGTGAAACGACGTTTGTCCCCGGAAAGGATTCCAACTACTAGAGGCAGAAAGAGAAAGAGAGAGAAAAAAGAAGAGAGGAGGGGGGAAGAAAGTTCGTTTCGAAAAAATCATTTGAAACAAATAGTATCGTCGTTCTCATCTCTCGAGGAGAGAGAGAGAGAGAGAGAGAGAGGGTTGCACGAGATTCTCGAAAGTGAAACGATGGCTACTGGCGCGTTGGCCAGCGAAAAGATTATAGCTCGTAATAAGATATTTCGAGTGGCAGAGCCGTTTCTTTTATCGGTGCTTGCATTTAAATGCAAAGTATTATTCAAATCGCGCCAGGTTTCAACCACCCCCTCTGTGTCCCTTATTGCTCCTCTTTCTCGTCCCTTTCCTCCTATCTCTTTCCTTCCCTCTCTCATCCCTTTTGTCTTCCACTCCTTTTTCCCTCCTCACCACCACCACTCTTCCCACCCTTCGATTCGATATCCTTTATCCGACGTTCTTCTCTTCCTCGTCGCCGGTCTCGCACGCAGCAGCACCAGCTGAGACGCCCTTGGGACAAGAGGCTTCATTTCCTGATATTCAAATGCGCTCAAACATCATACCCGGCCATCGTGTGCCCCACGGAGGCGCTACCACGCCGCGGTTTCCGCGCGGATAAGCCGGTTTCAACCCTCGATGCATGCCGGCCTCCAACGTTGCTGCATCCTCTGCCGCTATGCTCGCTCTCTCTCTCTCTTTTTTTCCAGAAAAACGCTTCCACGCTCTCCTTCCCTCTTTCTCCCGGCGTGGACTATCCAACTCCGCGCCGTTGGACCTCGTTGCGCCAGTTCGCGGTGGAAAATGCAAATCGCCAACGCGAGAGCAACGGTTATGAAATCGTAAGGGACCTTTCCCTCCCCCTCTCGCTTTAGGACGACGGATCCTCCGTTATAACGGAGTTGGCCCACAGTGGCCGTCCTTCCTCCTCCTCCCCCTCCCTCCGAATTGCACGGATCGCCGTGGCAACCCTCGGGGAGAATATTATAAAACCAGATATCGGGAAATGATGATCGAACGGTAGAGCGAGAAGTAAAAAAAATATCGTGTTATAGTTGGAGAAGGTAAATTTCGAGATGGATGAATTGTAGGAACAATTTGTGCGATCGAATGTTAAAATTATTAATTATGATAAAGTGTGGTCGCGAATGTATGAAACATTTGACAGATCTATTCGTACGATGGAATTTGAAGTATGGATTATAGCACAGGGTGTTTATGATTCTTGTTATTTGGAGAGTGAGTAAATTTTCTAAATTATATCGCGAGAATAAAAAAGAAAAAGAAGCTTTCAACTTTAATTGCGAGCGTGATTCGATTCGAAAAAAGAGGAAAAAAATACGGTCCATTTCTCCCGGAATTATCCTAGAGATTTACAAGAAGCGAAAATTCAACTATCTTTTCGTTCAACCTATCAGGCAACTTGTTCGAAGTTGAGAACTTGGGATAGCGTGGGATCGAAGCTTCCATTTAAGTAGGAACAAACAACAACGAGAGGAACTGGAAGGGAAACGGTGGCCTAGGGCGTAAAGTCCCGACTTTTCGATTCGAGAGTTGCGGCCTCGAATTGTTTGGTGTTCCCTTCACTTTTGCCTCGTTTCTACATTAGTGATCAATGAACATTATTCAATTCTTGCCCTTCCAATCACTTACAAAGGGTCTTATTATCGATCAACAAAGCTCTTCGTTTCATTCGAGAATAACTTCAACAATCCCAATCTTTATTATTTTGCTAGACGTTCCTCTGGAACATTGCTCAAAAATAATTGTTTTAATTAAGTTTAAAACGTCTCTAAAATAAACGATGCACATAAGATTATACAAAAACGTAAAGATTTCAATACTGTTTAATTTAGAAGACAAACTTATTGGACACTCTATCAACGAAATATGTAAATATGACTTTTTCTCATTAATAATTCAAAAACTGGTGAAAATAATGGCGAATAATTTTCTTTACTTATAATTTATCTTGGTAAAAACGATTCTTCAAAAATGGCGACCACGAACAATCGCAAACCGTTTGAATCAGTTAAAACAATTCCAATATAATCGTACCGAAGAAAATGTAACCTAATCATAAATCAAGATGAAGAGACAAGATTGATTCGAAATTATTTCTATCGATAAACACGGCATCGCACCTCCATTCATTTCAAATCGAACGAACAAACGAATCTGTGCAACTCGTAGAATCGAACCGATGCCCGAGGAACGCTGTGTATTAAGGGAAGCTTACGAGAAGTTCGCAAAGGAACGCAATACGGGATTTATTAATCCGAAAGAAGGTCGTGCTATGCCCGACTCGTATTCCCCTTTCCTCCCCTCGTGTTCCAGATCGAGTGGCGCATTCCGATAATCAGAAGGAAGACTTCTTGGCACTCGCGTCAACTCGAGAGCGAGATCGATATGAACGACTTTCGAACACGTGAGTTCGCCGCGTTCCTCCAACTTTCCACATTCTTTCCACTCTCTCTCTCTCTCTCTCAATTCGAGTTTGCTCTTCAAAGAAACGAATCTATATACTCGGCTGCCGAATTCTACTATTTATTTTCCTTCTTCTTTTTCCTTCTCTTCTTCTTCTTTTTTCGTTTCCTCCTCCGTCAACGATCCTTCTTTCTTATTCCGTCGACCTTTCCTTTCTTATTCAGGCAAGGGCAAAAGTGTAAAGGGATAGAGTAGAATAAGGGAGAGGCAAGAGGGGAAGGGAATTACGTGAATTAAAGATGACTTTCTCGGGAGTCAGGAGGCGTAACGGTGTAACAGGAGAGGACTTCCGGTCGGCTTTGCGTGTTCTCGGGACCGGGGAAGGAAACGAAAAGCACCGTGGTACACGACGTACGTACGAGGAGTAAATAAAACGAGAAGAGGGAGGGGTGGGTGGTTCTTGAGAGGACGGATACGACGATTCTTCTTCCTCCAGCAATTTTCGTCGACCGATAGTCGAGGAAGGGGATAGAGGTGGAGATGGAGGCGCAGCATTGAATCTTGGATGAGACGGACGACGACAAATTGAAGGATCAAAGGGAGAACCGAGGGAACCACGCGACGCGGTTTATTGTTCGCCCATCCGTGCGCCTCCCCTGCCAACCGCGATCAAATCTCGACCTCTTTTAAAACGGACTTTAATAATAACGACTCGTATGAATTAAATGCCGGCCTTTTTTAATGCCGACGAAATTAATAGTTTCGTTCCTTCCGAACGATTTAAAAAAAATGATCGATAAAAGAGGGGAGAAAAATTATTTCGAGCAAACTAACGTACAATTGGATACAAATGGAACGAAATGTTTTAGAATTAACGTTACAAAGTAAAGTGGTTCCATACAATTTTTATATAATTTTATATAATATGAATGTATAAAAGTAACAATAGTACACGGTCTTGCAATTATTTTTAATAATTCTTCCCTTCCGATATAAATTGGATGTACGAAAATTAAATTCGACGATTTTAACGTGATTTATTTCTGTTCTTTTTTTTTTTTCTTCTTAAATACACGATGACAAATTGGTAACGAGAAGATTAAAAGTCTTTTGTTCGTCTTTCTCGTTCTGCAATGCATCGAGATCCGGCCAAGTAAAATTGAAACGTGCAAAGATTTGCCAGTGGGGAGGGGGGGCAGCGGCGGCACCTCTGGTTGCCGTTCGTTAAATGACGGCACTTGGACAAAAAAGAGCGGGAATAAGCGTCCAACAGAGCGAAAAATAAAAATTTTATTCAATATTCGTGGTCGGTTGTGCGGTCGAGGTCTTTGATGCTTATTCGACCGATACGTTTCGTTACGCTCCGACTTTTTAACAGCGAGCCCTCTTTTCAAAAATCTCGTCGGACGGTGAAAAATGTTGTTACACCGTCCAAATAGTGGCCCAATATTTAGAGAATTAAATTTCACGCTCCTCTATTAGATAAATTCCTCCCCCAATTTACCCGGTTTCACTCTGTACGAGGGATCTCGAGCGTTTATCGTGTCGTATTTCGCGTACTCGCGTAACGAAGAAATTTATCAGGAGAATCGGCGTCACTTAGAACGACATCATTCATTCTTTCGAAGCTTTTTCCACCCTTTTTCGTTTTGCGGAAATTCGGATCGTTTCGAGAGAGGAGACAGATACATCTCTGACAAATTTTGAGTTGAAGGATTATATAATAATGATAAATATGATAAATATCGACAAATTTTGTGCAATAAGAATATAGATTTGGAACTGCACTTCTTTGTATCAAACAGGTATTCTACTGTTCATTTCTGTTAAAATAAGAATTCAAACAATCAAACTAATTCTAATATATTTTTTTTAAATATCCCTTTTTGGATCTTTCCTTGTATCGAACAGAAAATGTTATTTTCGATCCACAAAGAAACATAATTTTTTTACTTTCTCGATCAACTTGTCAACTTTTTCATCTCCCAATTCATCTCAATATCGAATAACTCTAATATATTTTGTTTTCTGATAATTATCCGTTTCAATGCCAAGTCAAAATCAATTTCTTCTAACATCCTTTAACTCGTTGCAAATTGCAACTCCTCCTTTCATTCCTCGATCCCACCGATTATACCATATTTCATCAAGGGGAAACTCCTTCGGGGGGATCAAAATGTCGCTCAACCCAGAGAGAAAACTTTTTCACCCGCGCAAGGCGCAATTAATAATCCTGAATTCGCGACAGCTCCTACGTGGACGGATACAATTGCACAACAATTGGGTATTCCAGCGTCCGGAGTGGCGAGGTTGAACATAATGGAAGGGTCCCCAGAAAACACGGAGCGAGATGTCCTCTAACGTCTACACGCGCGCGCGTATTAGATACACACACACACGTATATACACACACACATATATATACGCGTGGGCCGCGTACACGCTTTTACGCAAATTGCCGCGCAATATTCGCGCCAGCTTTAAACCGAATTCATAACGTCGGACAAACTGCATCCTCCGAAGTATTAAGGCATTAAAGTAATTGTTTGCAGTTGAGATAATACGAGTGAACCGGACACAGAACTGGGAATAATTAATTAATGCACCCCCTCGTAAATAACGAGCTCGCAATACTCCTCCTCCTCCTCCTCCTCTTCTTACTTCAGACTGACGGTGTGTCCTCCTCCATTCGTTAACCCTTTTCCGGCTCGGTGATTTCCTCGCGGAGGAAAATAACGACAATAATCTCTTCTTTCTTTCTTTCTTTCGCAAAAAGAGTTTCTGCAGAGAATTGCCGTCCAATCTGATGAGATGGAATAATAATCGATTATATGTGCTCGCATATGTGTGTGTGTATACGCGCTTTTCGGGAAATTGAGCGTATGGTTTAATTAGAATGGCTCGTTGCAAATGTTCGCAGTTGTAAAGAGTGAAGGAGGGTCATTTCGTGACTCTCTCGCTCGTGGATATTCGAATAACCCAACCCAGTCTCTTTCAATTCTTTTTTCTGCTTCTTTGTCAGGCTAATCGAGGAGTTTTTGCTCGTTGAAGAAGAGAGTGATATAAAATATAGTTTCTCCATCGAAATAAATTTTATCACTTTTAAACAAATTCTTAACTTATATAAAAATTTTCACGAATATTCGTACTTCTATCTTTCGTAAGAGATACGTTACGTTAATTTTAACGTTGAAATAATGAACATCGACTCATAAGTATTGGATATCGCGCGATGGGCGAATCAAGAAGAGCCTTTTCTCTCTTCTTGACGGATGAAAACAACATTCGGGGGGAGGAAATTAAACGAGCAGTGCACGAAACTTGGAACAAATAATAAACGAACAGGAAAAATATATGTACACATTTCAAGATTAGTTTTCGCGGTGGAGGCACAAAGGGAGAGGTGATGCTATTACGGGGGTAGCGAGGTAGCAAAGGGAGTAGTAGTGCGGGGGGCGATGACGCCACGATCTCGTCGGGTTCACGTGAACAAGCTTCCACGTGAACGAGATAACACGAAAATGGAGAGGGCGGATGAGTCTGTTAGCGATGAAAATAATAGGGCCGGTGGAAAGTGCAGGCCGCGCGCGCGACGGAAGCGCCGGGGGGTTGTGCAAGTGGTGCTCTCGAAACAGACTCCGGGGTGAGTAGGAGTGGGACAGGGACGGCGAATGATGAAAGGCACGCACGGGAAAGAGAAAGAGGGAGAGGGGCGTCTATCCAAGGGAGGAGGGAAAAGTGTAAGAATGGTGAGTGGCGGCGGAAAAGAGCGAGCAGAAAGAGGGTGGAGAGGCACCGAGTTGGGTGATGGCGGCACGTTGAGAGTCGGGAAATAAGTTTCGAGGGGGGGAGGGTGATAAATCAGCGAGTCTTGCGAGAAGTGGGAACGCGATTGCAGTGTGTGACGAAACGAGCTAAATCTAAGGGACACAAAACTGGAAGGAGAGATCGAAGAAAGGGATAGATCTCCTCGTTGGTTGGAATTTTTCTTTCCCTTTTTTTAAACCAACCTTTTATGCGAGTTGAAAAGATCGTTCGATGCACTTGACCTCCTCTCGCGATAGTAGGGCCGTGTGATAGGAAAGGATATAAAGTTGTCGTCGACACAAGAAGCTCCGGCTTCTTTGGTATGCATCAAAGGCCGGACTTCGACGTGGAAAAGTATCGGGCGCGTTGACTTGGAGCCGTTCGGAATTGGAAATTTCAGAAGCCTCGAGTGTACATAAAATATCGTAAATGCGGGACAGTGTACAGTTTCAGAGCAGTATCCCGCCCCGCTTCGCCTTTTTATCTCGTCGACAAATAGTTGAAGAATTCCGTACACATTGGTCGAGGAGAAAAAAAGCGCCATGTGGACAAACGTGTTGGACAGGCACCACTTAAACGGTTCCCTCAAGCCGTGCTAATTAAGCGTAAATATTTGAAGATTCGCGCCAGACAGTGATGTGACATAATAAAAAAAGAAAAAAGGAGCAAAGAACAAACGAAAGAAAAGAGAAAAAGATTAGAAAACGATTACGACGTCCGGATTCTTTCGAGAAGAACCGATTGCTTACCGCGATTTCGTTATTTCCCGGATCATGAACGATGCCAGCCACCAACTCGCGATCTCAGATTCTCCACGCTGCGAGAATTAACCCTCTAACGCGATACGAAAAGTAAACACACTCACCTGCAACAGAAAGATTAACGCGGCCGTTAAACAAGCAAATTTAACCAAAATTTAATGAGATACCAAACCAGCTCTACAAACCTCGTCGAAAGAACAATAAATATCCGACGGCTGGTGGGAGAGAATTCATCGCGAGAGAATTGTATATAACGACTCGGCCGTGTTGGACCCCTTCGTTACAAGGACCCCGAGTTATTGGGTAAGGATAAAATTAATTAGCTTAATTAGCATCTTTGGGCGCGCTATAATTCTCCTTCATTAACGGGGTAAACTAGAATACCCGTTTGTATATGTACATATGTATATATACGTGTGCGTGTATATATATATAACGTATATATGTATGCGCACAAATTACATCTTGCCGTTTCGCAACCAGAAATACGAGACATTTTTCTTCCGGAATAATTTTTACAAAGAGGCGCTCCCGCGCGCCAATCCTTCTACACTCGTAGTATGTATAAATATATATATACATACATACATATATACATAAATATAAATACACATATACACGCGCCTTGTAACGCCTTTTCCACGCGCAGCTTCTGCGGTTTCCAGCGCAGTGTGCACGCGCGCTCTTCTCATCAGCTCGAAATACGAGACCTCAAAAACCATCGTGCCATCGACCATCCCCCTTCCTTTCCGCCCTCTCCACCAACCAGCCGGGGAAAAATCGCGGGGAATATTCAAATTTAGACGGTCTCCATCCTTCTGTCTCCCCTCGCTTCTCCGGTACACCTCTTTTACGCTTCTTCTCGATTTATGTTAGTGCCTTGGAAAATCAGAATGGCGCGCGATAATTACGAAGATATTTTTCCGCGTGAAAGTCGAGGGAGCGACTTTTCTTCTTTTCGGGAGAAAAGTTGAAAATTGGTTGTGCTACGAGTTTTATTCGATTTCTGGAAATGGGATTAATGATAAATTCCTCCGTGTTAGAATTCGATAGGATGATATGATTATAAATCATAAGGTTAAAATAAAAAAAAAAAGAGGTATTTCTATTCATGGGAAAATCTATATTTTTCGTTTTTCGATAAATTCATGAGTGAAATATGGAAAGTTGGAAAGATAATTAAAGCAAAGGAGAATTTTAAATAAAGTAACTTCAATTTCGTGTAATGAATTATTAGACATTTATAAAAATGATAAAAATTTACTTAAAATAATTATTTTAAATGATCAAGAAACGAGATATGTTATTTCAAACGTGTGTCTGAATCGAACGTGAAACGGATAATTAGATTAATGAAAAGTAAAAGTATTGGTTTTTATGGGTATAAAAACAAGTGGATTTATTATAATGTATTAATATATTAATCTTAAATTGATCGATTATATAAATATTGTTATACTCGCATAATGTATTTTAACATTTTTCAAGATGTTCAAATTCATTTCCTTTATTTAAATTTTATTTAAATTTTTATTTAAACCGTTTACCAAAGTGTATGTTTATTTTAGAAACGTAACAAACATTTTGCTCCTCGAAAATAATTGAATCTCTACTCTTCTTATAAATATACGAATAATTGGAAACACGAATTGTGTTTTACACTCGTTCAATTTACATTGATTTCTAAGTTCAGACAAGAGATGCGACAATTTGTAAACGTGTATAAAATTCCATTGTCCACGAAACGAATATATCATAAACAGTGGTGGTACGTACGATCCATTCGAAACTGTTTATCTTGTCAAAAATAAAAAACCGACATAATTCTCCCACCACCGACATAAAAAAAAAAAAAACAAAAACAACACGATATCACATAGTATATCACTCAATAAAATCATCAATCAAAACGATATAAATAGAAACTTCCCAAAATAATCGAACATAAAATCGTATAATCACGATCCGCGGGACTCGGTATCGCGTGCTCTCCAAAAAAAAAAACAAATATAATACAAATTCTCTTCGTAAAAAACAAAAAAAAAAAACTAAAAAAACGAAAACAAAAAAACAAAAACAAAAAAAAAACATAATCGTGGCAGGTGAAATTTTGAGGTTGGCCAGAGACGTCGATTTATATCAGCCGTTGGGATAAAAAAAAAAAAGAAAAAAATCACGCTATTCGGTTGACGATCGGCGTGAAAAAATCACCCCCGATCGAGGATGGACGAGGCGGGAGAGAAAAAATTCGGGGGTGAGAGGAGGCGCAACAAGAGTTCAAATGACACGGTGGGGAGAAGAAAAACAAAAAAAAAAAAAAAAAAAAAAACAAAAAAAATGTTTGACGAATGTCGACAAACCTCGCATACCTCGAAATTACGATCGCCGGCACCAAAGTGATTTTTCCCTCCCTGCAATCCTCTCCAAGATTTATACACGCGCCATCAAAAAAAAAAAAAAAAAAAAAAGTCGGACCAACAAACTCGCGATTTTCGCCGCTTTTCGATTTCGCTAATGTACGGTGGTTGAATCCAATTGAAATAGATGGAACACGGAAGAAATTCGTCCTTCCAATTTGAGACGAGTGACATTTTTCGAATTTATCACGTGACCTCCCTCAATTTGAAAAGAACACTTTGTACTTTCCACTCTCGACGATCGTGCGTTTATGCATATCCATGGAGAATAATTTTCTTATTTATTTATTATATCGCGATTAATAATGCAAAATGACGATCTTCTCTTCCTCGAATGTGTGCATAAAATAAAATATTTCACGGAAAGTTTATGATATTCAATTTATTCAGAAATTGCTTCTGATTTTGTAATGAAAGTTATGGATGTTATGTATAAAGCAAAATGGATTATACGTGTAACGCTTTTTTTTTTCGGCGGGAATTTTTTTCAAAGGATGAAATTCACCCTCAACGTTTTAGCACTCTTTCATGACTTGAATACAATTTTGCCTCGGGATATTTTTTACAATAGGGTAACAGAAATCATATAAAATCACACAGTGGCGTATTTTATATGCACATTTAACGTTTCGCTCTACATTGTTGCAAAATCATATTTTAAAAAGAAAAAAATATATATATATTGCGACTTTAAGGATTTACTTTTAGGATCTCGATTGCTTGAATAAATTAAAGCAATAATAAATTATTAAATTGTATTAGGAAAACTCGTTAAATCATCCATCTTCTTTACCGCGAACAACACAACTTTAGGAGAAGGGAGGGGAGAGAAAGAATTGTGTCGGCTCGAAAGCGTTGTCAAAATCTCTCGACGGTGACACGAGCCGGCAAAGTAAAATGGAGAAGCCGGAAAAATAAAAGAAAGTATGAAGTGGATAATATGCATATGCATGTACAAAAAAAAGAGAAAAAAGAAAGAAGAAAATAAGGAAATGAAAGAGAAACAAGAGAGAGACTCGAGAGAAGGTAATAAAAAAAATGTTGAGCATATTTGAATTACGAGATTTAAATACGCCACGGACGTGGTTCCAACATCGGTCCTTCTCTGAATCTTCGCGTTTATCTGTATGCGTGTATCTCGTGCGTATACGTGTCTCTTTATTCCCTAACATTTTCTGGTTCTGTGCATTAAGCGCGGTAGGCGAGCAACCGAGAAAGTGATTAAAAAGCGAGGGGAACACAAATGAACGCGTTACGCGGATGAAAGAATAACGCGTCATTAGAGCTCATGATTCTCGATTATGGCGGTTGGCTCGGTACGAACAACCCCCGCGCCAAAACTATGATCTACAAGCATCGTTCCTTTTCCTGTTGCGCCTCGATGGAATATTGCGAGTCTGTATCTTTATTTTTTTTAGGTTTTTTCTTCTTTTTTCTCTCTTCTTTTTCCTTCATTTCGTTCACTCTCCTTTTCGAGACGGCGTATTAAAATTTCTAAGAAACTTGAACTCGATGAATCGAGAAGATTATGGAGTCGTGCCACGTTTTTAAATCGAGATAAAAGAAATATTTCAGACTTTTTTTTTTAATTCTAACGTTAAAAGCCCGCTTCGTGATATTTGTTACGAGACCATAATGTAAATTCGAACGAGAACCTCACGAACGCTTAACATTTTTACCTGATTTTTCATTGCCTGATTATCAATAACTGGGGATCGTTCAGAATTCAATGGTTTTGATTCGATTCTATTTTCACATTGGGGAGGGAAAGAGATTAATTAGTTACCAAATACGGTGACAATTCAAATCACGCACAATAGTTGGATGCGCGTGATTTTTTGGAAAAAATAAAATTTACGTTATTATTATACCGAAAAACGATTTTGGCAAGTTGGAAAATAATATTACAGTCCTCGTTAATGAAATGAAATCATCATTATGCGAGAATATAATGGGAAGCAGATAAAATATCGAGCGAAGCAAATCGTGCTTTTCGCGAAAACAGCCGAGGGAGGGGGGGGTCATTTGAATCATTTTCTGCCCCGTAATAAATGTCACAAAAGTGATAATCACGGACATGGAAATATTGTAGCCAACGTCGCCAAAGGTACACCCTATATTAAATTGACGATTAGCATTTCGTGAGCTTTCTTCTCTCAATTTTTCAATTTTTTTTCTCCAACATTCAAAAGTTGCCCGAAATTATTATGACGATTTACAACAAGATAATGATAATGGAATATCTTTGGTTGATTCTAGAACAAACACAAAAATTGATATACAAAAACATTGATTACAGATTTATTAATTTAAGACGAAGTCGGACAGGAATAAAAGTGAACACGCGTCGCGATAATCCATTAACGAATATTAAAAAATACTCCTTTTCGTCGGGACAAAAGTCGTCTGATTTACTTACTGAAAAATCTCGCAAACCATTTCTCATCCAAACCATTTCATTCAACACTGGATATCAATTTGGACTGATCCCATGCAAGATATAATACCAAGATCCGCCGATTCTCTTTTTAAAAAGCACGTCCCACGCTCGTTCTCCACGATTGAACGATTTCCTAAAGTGCAATTTCTCTTTCAACCCCTCCCCCCTCCCCCGTCCAAAAATTCCACGGAACGCAACAATTTACCGGGAATCGTGGGATGCAAAAGGGGGATCGGACGAGGTCGGAATACGAAGAGAAGAGAGGATCTCGCAATCGTCGCGAAGAGTCTGGCCAAGAAGAGAGACCTCTTCCCCTCCCTCCTTCCACCGTTGGTTCGTTGGTTCGCGCGAAATTTATACGCAGCCCGGGTAGAAAACCGCTATCTTTTAATTTATGCGCCGCCCAGGGAATTTAATATTCTCGGGGCGTCTGGGAGCGCGTGCCGCCAACCTCGCAGCCTTTTCTCAGCAGTCGAGCGGGCGAGAAAGGAGGGGAGAGAGAGAGTGGGCCAAACGAAACGAAACGAAGGGAGGAAAGGAGAAGGAGAATGGAATGGAAAACGATGAGCGAGGAAAAAGAAGAGGTGGAAGAAGAGGAAGAAGATTCGGGGAAAGAAGAGAGGAGTCTCGAGGGCCCTGTTTCGACGGGCCCGAGCTTTGCATCGTAAAGAGGGGGGTTAACGAGGCGAATTAGGCATATCTTATAGCAGCCCTCGTTTTCTTTTCTCCTTCTCGACCGTACCGATTTCGTCAACCGTGAAAGGCACCGGCATCCCTTTGACGAATATCGGGATCGTTTCGCGTCGCTGATGAAATTCCGCTCCTCTTTCTCGTACACGTGACACGCAGTCGTGCTGGATCGACTGGATGCGCGGCAGGTTTCTTCGAAGAGGATCTTTCCTCGCGTTGAATGATTTTGAGGGAGAGAGATGAGAATTGTAATTAATGATAATTGTATTTTCAATATTCATTTCGATGATTGTCGAAACAAAGAGAGAGAGAGAAAGGGATAGATTTATTTTAGAAACTAAACATCTGTCTGATGTATGTTATGTAGATTTTCTACTTCAAAGTAGTATTTTCTTATACGTCAATATCGTGAAGTTGTTCACCGAAATGATTCGTGCTTTCTCGACGTTCAACCATCGTTACATCATCTATAAAATCCTGTTTTGGTTCCAACTGTTTTTCGTCCCTTTTAACTTTATTGAAAGGAGATCCGGAGGGGAAGGAAGTTTACGTTCGAAGAATCGTGAAACGTTCGAACAATTGAGCACGCACGACGAAAGTTGAAAAATTTCCGCTATGAAAATTCGAAACTTGTTAAGGAACGAACGAGAGAAATGAACGAAAGGAACGAGAAACGGGAAAACGTAAAAAACGCCGTTCGTCGAATATAAAATTAGAAAGATGCAGTTGGTGTAAACATAAACGAATTCTCCGTCGTAAAATCGATACTCTTAAACAATTCGCTTCGTTTCCTTTTGTATTTCGCGTTATTCCTTCATTTTTTATCGCGCGAAAACAGATACCGGCCAACATGGCGGCCGTGATGATCGTAAAAGCGACGACTAATTATTAGAAATATCGGTATCTTGCGAAGCGCAGCTGAGCACGCTTGTCGAAATGTTGCGTTGTTTCGAGGAAATCAAATATGCGCTTGGATTACACCGGATTATATTCGTACATCGGCCGATTGGTGTCCGGTAATTCGTCGGAAATAATAGGGCACGCGTAACGCGCTGATCCGATCCGCGAATAACATTATCCGCGGCGCGGGATAAAATGAGGAGGAGGGAGGCAACAAACGCGCGGCCTCGCGCCAGCGTGGAATTTCCCGTTAAACGCCTTGCGATCATCCGATTATCCTGTAAATTAACAATCGTGTAACAAGAGGTGAAATTAGATAATTATGGATGGATCGAAGGAGGCAACAAGCTTCGAAACGAGTAGTGGAAACAGGGGATGGCATTTTAAAATAAGGCGATACATCTACATCTGAACGAGGATCTGAACGAGTTTTGCCACGTTAACGGAAAAATCGAATTGATTGTCAAAAATTTTGCTCCACGTTTATCTCGTTTGGGACGAAGATTTCATTTCAAGAAATTTATGGAGAGTCGAAAGTTTCGTTCATCGGCCCCGAGCTGACCTCAGCATAGATATTTTCATATCTAGATATTGGCGCGTCGATTTTCAATTATTCTACGTGATTACACGAGCGACGTATTGTGCATGTTTCGTAAGATGGACGATTAGATGAGATAGATCAATGCATTTTCGTTAAAATGTTTTATAATTAATATTATAGCCAAATAAGATAAAATAATAGAATATTACAGCGAAATGATATATGTAATCGAATGAAAAAACTGTTCGTTCGTAGAAAAGAAATGATTTGGCAAAGAGAAATTATATTTCTTTCCTTGTTTTCTTTTCAAAATCTCTGTCCGTACTCCAAGACGTGTAAGATAGAAGAACTATATATATATATATGTATAAACGATAAATTGAAAACGAGGACGCTCCGCCTTTCCTCCAAAATTACTCGAAAATATAGAGCGAAACGTTGATAGCGTGAAATATGCCCATTTTGAAATTCCCTCGATCCCCGAAGTGGCGTCACAAAGCCAGGCAGAAGCGTAAATCGCTTATTAACCCGGTGTCGAAAGAGGATTGCCGTTGCTAATTAACGAGGATGCCAGCCACTTTCGGCGTTTCTTTCGTCGAAACGCTCGTTAGAAGCAAGCCATCATCGTGAGAGTTGTGGCGCGTAAAGTCACCCGGCTGAAAAGCGTCAACGCTCGCGAATTAATATCGCGAATTTACCCCGGCTGGTTCTTCCCGCTTTTTGCGCCACGCCAACCATGAAGCCTTCCCTCCTCCATCCCGGCATCCATCCTTTGAGATTTTATCCAATCCGCTCGGTAACCTCGATGCCTCGAGACGAGACCTTCGAGCGTCATTTCGCCCCCATGTATAATTAAAGTGGAGGAGCGAGGGGTGAAAGAATTCCACGGGCGAACGAGCAGGGTTCTTCTTTTCCGTCGGTCGATAAATACCGATTTCTTCCCGATTCGATGCAATTTTACAGAGATGGAGAACAGGCGTGGACGAGCAAGCAAACTTTGAGAAACGACGTTTATTAGAGAATGTGGCTCGGTCGTCTCGCAACCCTCTGGGAACAGGTGAGATTAGATTCTTGCGAACGCCATGCTGCAATTCGCATCGGGTTCACACTCGGTAACCAAGTTTTCGAGTCACGACGTAATGCGATAGCGGTGCATTTACATGCGTCTCGGCCGTTTAAACGTAACGCGAGTCGGGCACGAGTTCTTCGCTACTCCGAAGAAGTTTCAGAGGAAACCGCTTGTTTCTCGAGTTGACGCGCAGTGGCAGTCAATTGGCGAGTCCAATTCGATAATTTCCACGCGAAATCTGAGATCTTAAGGGAAAAAGCAAGGTGTAAATAGACACTATCATTTTAATTTAATCATCGTTACGATGAATGAATGATCGATTTAATCTAATTCTTAGATTCATATATCGAAATGGCATCGATTAATATCCGGATTAAAAATTATACAGTTGCGTTTGAAAAATCGCGTATGCATCATACGAAAACACTAATAACGTCACAATATTGCACCGTTCTTCGAGGATCATTCATCTTTTACCACCGAAACATTTTTCACTACGGATAATAATAATAGTCGCGTAAATCAAAATGTACGTGTAATATCGGGTGTAATAAAGAAAGATGTATCTTTTTTCCCTTTTTTTTTTTTTTTTATAAAACAGCCATTCTAGATTTTATTTCACAACGACCCGTTTCGTTAAAAATTTCGAGCGAAAGGGATGAAAATTAATCACGCTCACGTATGTATGTTAATTACGCGAAATTGGTTATTCAGCGCGACAGACCTCTGAACCGAGGGGAGGGAAGGGGGCCGTCTTTACGACGAAACTTTCTTTCTTCCCTTCGCTCTTAATGGGCCAAGTTTCTCTGCAGCGGCAGAGGACGAAGCACGATTTCAGACTTCTTAACCAGCCTCGGGTAACGTTCCTGGATAATAATCTAATTATTATTTTGGCATTAATAGATAGATTGAAATTCACGAATGGAAACGAATCCTGCAATTTATTTACGATTATTTCAAATTAAGTATCACCATAGATACAGGACGTTGATATAAGATATTCTTGTCGCGATTGTACACTATAATACCGAAACCGTGGTGTAATATTGAACGGACTGGTTACGGCGAATGTCAACAAGACATTGGTAGCCAAGTTGTTTAATTTACTACGAGTTGACTCGGTTATAATTGATCTAAACTGAACTTGTGCCGAGAAACCAACAGTTTACATTAGATACTACGTTTCTGATACGTTTATGATGAAACTGATATCATCTCATTTTCATTCATCGTACAACAATTTGCGATTTTCCACCGTGTAGCGCAATCCTTTATGAAACAGTATTTTAATAAACGGTATATTTATCTTAATATATATTTTAATAAGAACGAGCGAAGCGATGTAAATATTTGATCCTCGAATCAACGATCTTCTCGATCTTCGTTTGAAAACGCAATCTTCAGAATAATATCCAGAAATATGCTTTTCAACTTTCAAGTATTCCTCAAGGATTCTTTTTTCTTTTCTTTTCGGATTATCTTCCAACGATTAATAATAAGAAATACGTGACTATTGTTTGCGAGTTGTGAAATCGTTCGTGCTCGAAGAGTTTCGCTTCCCTGCTATATATATATAATCTAATTATTATTCATGGCTTAAGTCGGCTAGCTCGTAGCAACGTTATCAGCCGCTGACTTTCCACGAGCGAAATTATTCCCGAAGGTGAAGAAGAGCAAACAGGCTGCTGCTCGATGCGCGCTCATTAAGGTGGACGTCCTTTATGAACAGAGAAATGAGGTCTTCCCCGTCGAAGAACACGGCTCGAGGAAGAACCGGGGAAAGAAGATAGAATAATCGGAAGCGGTCCTCCCGCGGCTTCCTCGTTTTTCACAGGGACGTCAGTTACAAGGTTGTTCCACTCGACGGAGCAATTATCTTTCGCCAAAGTGATCCCGTCGGCCTGCTTCGAGTGTCGTGAACACCGTTTCCGTGGAACGAATTTCAGTTAACTGAATTTTTCTTATCGCTTTTGCGCCTCCCCCTCCCCCCTCCCCTCCCTACAACCACCTACATCTTGCGTCTCTCGCAAAATTGAAAAAGAATCGCGGTTAACACCGCAATCTACCGTTTGTCGGATTTTCTTTTGATCGTGATACGATATGATAAAGTTTTCTGTACAGCCACGCTACTCCTTCCTATTTTCCTCCCCATTTCCCTCAAAGGAATCGAATCGTATAAACAAAGGAGCGAGAAGAATTTAAGGAAAAAAATTCAAATTTTAAAAACTACGCAGAAAATCTTTTCGATCGATACTCTTCTAGGATTTATCTTTCTAAATTTACCTAATCAATCCGACTATTCATCCCCGTTGCAACGTTACAATTTCTGCAGAGATCGAGCAGAATCTGCGCGGAAACTCTTCTCGCCTAATCTTGCCCAATTATCTCTTAAATAACGGGCGATAAGCCGAGGGAGAGAGGGGAAGGGCTGGAGGGTTGAAGAAGAGGGACATAGCGGGGCGGCGACCTTAATGATCCTGATAGAGTGTGAAAATTGAAAAAGGAGGCCGGATCCGAACGAAACCATTAAATCGACCAAGTGGCCCGACCTTTCGACCCGGACCTCCCCCTCTTCCGCTTCCAGTAAATTGAAAGTATAAATTACAGATAAGGGATAGGAGAGGGTCGGTAGAAGGCATCACGGAATGGCACGGGAAGTCAGTCAGTTATGCCCGGGGCGTGATGCTCGTACCAAATCAACCAGGTTTGAATCAGGATTGGATTGGTCGTACATCCAAGATATCCCTGCGGAACTGCTTCTTCTTCCGGGATGCCCATCCAGCCGACGTGCACGTGAGTTGTGGAAATGTCTCGCGAATTCAACGGCACAATGCTTTGCTCGGACCACGATGCTTTTAACGTAAGTGGAAATGTGACGCGCACGATCTATTAGCGTAATTTTTGTTCTCGGAACCGATCGAATTTTTAATCAAATTTATATATATGTATATTTTGAAAGAGAAAGACGTTAAAATAGAATCTTATGTGGAGTAATATTCGAGATTTTAAATAATAAAGTTTGGGAACTTTATAAATAAATCTCTCGTAATTTTTAATTTAATACTTTATGATTAATCTAGAACTTTTGAAAGTTCAAATAACTGTATAAGATTATATTTCGTCACCTGAATATAATGAGGAACGAAGCAAAATTATTTTAGATATTTTATTTTCCATCCAAGATTACTCTCCTCCAATTTTAATCCATGTCTCTAATTCGCAATTATTCGTATCGATACGTTTAAAACCGATATTACATTCCATCGTAGTAGTAGAATTTCTGATTCTACACAAAAATCAAATTTCTTCTCACATTCCACTTAGTTACAGACAACGATATACTTTTAAGTGTCAAATCATGTTCTTCCAATTTTCTAAACCGACTGTGAAACTGTATTACATTTCAATCCCATCATATATCGAACAAATAAACATGTTAAGAGAATAACAGAGATATCGAAAAAAATCTCGCTTCGCTCTACAAATTCGACGAAGACCCGCGAAATTTCGTTTGTCCATTAACACCCCCGCAAAGTATCAATTTAAGCTCCATGACGAGAGGGGAGGAGGAGAAATCTCGGGGCGCGAGATATTGTGCATTATCTGATCAGCCCCGATCGGAATCACCGATGGATCTTTCGCAGCGGAAAAAGTTCCGGGCTGTGGCGATAAAATATTCAGAGCGCGCCATCAGCCCCGGCCTGGAAAATTAGATTCGTCCGGAGTTGGAAAACCTCCATTACTATTACGCCGGTGGGGTAAAGTAATCCGAGAATGAGACTTGTGTAAGGCCAAGGAAAAGCGTTTATATTTTCAAGATTTCGTGCGACGCGACACCCGTTGAATTCCAAACCGAATCTCCCCCCCTCCCTCCCTCTCTTATACGCCGAGGAAACAATTTTTGCAATAAAATAGACGTGACGGGAATAAATATATTTATATCGCCGTGCAACCGTTTCTTCTACCCTCGTTCGTGTACATATGATTATCCAGATAATCTTTCCTTGCTTCTCTCTCTCTATATATATTTTTTTCTTATTCTTTTCTTTTTGATAATCATATTTCAAAGTCTAGTCCATCAGTTCCGCTGGTTAAGACGATATTTACGAAGATTCGCGACACCCAGAGAGAGAAAAAAAAAAAAGGAAAAATATCGTTGCTGGTTTATGGTGGATGGAAGGGTAGGTGAATTTATGCGAGTAGGGTAGAGGTAGCAGGGAAGGGAAAAAAAGGGAATCCAGGCTGTTCGCTCATAAATACAAATAACTGGCACATTTGGAGACGTGATAGTCAAGTTTAGGAGGGAATATTACCCTCCTTGCTTGACTTCGAATCAAACTCAAGAATCGAGCGAGGAGAAACTTTTGGCGTCATTTCGTTTTCTTTCTTTTTATTTTTTTTTCTTTTTTTTCTCCTCCTCTCTAGAAATAAGAATAATAGGTTGTATTAAAAAAAGAATCAAGGATCATGATATTAACTTTACATAGATTCGCGTCGCGAAATTATTGAAATTTTTGAAACATTGTTCCATTCGTTCATAATCCAATTATTTCTTAATTCGTGGAAATTCTATTCGTTCAGAAGTGGACAGTATTCGAAGGAATTTCCAAATAACTTCAAATTGTTGAAATTAATTAATAAATAATTTACTTTTTGGAAGGAAATAGTTCGCGAAGCTATTCGTACAAAAATTAATGCACTTGTAATTAAATGATTAAAGATGATAAATTCTTCGTTGAAACGCGTAAAAAATATTTACTAATTCTATTTCGCATTTATTATTTTCCCAAATACTTTCGCTTTGCTTTCAAATTCCTTTAATTATAATCAAATGAAGGAAACGCGAATCAAATTACTGCTTGAAATAAATTTCGTCCAGTTCCGAATTCGTTTTATTCCGATCAATCGTAAGTTAATTTAAATTAATTGTCAACAACATTATATCAAAATAATCGATTTGGAAATAAAATAAATACAAATTAATCGGGAATGGAGAGGGGGGAAAAAGAAAGGATTTATTGGATCGGTGTGAAGGGCAACACGTGAACTTGATAACAGGAAGGGCGCAAGAAGCGAGTATTGACGTCGCTGTATTCGGGTTTGACACTGAAATTGGGATCGAACCACTCTGGTTTGCCACTTTCGAGCGGAGCGATAAAGATCTCCAAAGCGACGAGGGCCTCAAAGAGTTTCCGGGGGCCACGTTATTATGCCTCCGACGGCCGATGTTCAATTAATTGGAACCGAAAATGAAGTCTCTCGGGAGCTGTCTAATTAATCGCGTCGATACAAAGCGCACGATGACGCAAGGAACGCTTAATTGAACCCTCTGATCGAGTTGTCTTCATGTTTCAACGATCAGCGAGTCGTGTTTCCACGTTTTTTTTCTTTTTCGAACGAGAGAGAAGAAAAAGAACGAGAAGAAAAAGAAATCGAGACGCGCGCTTTTCTTTGTTCGCGATTTTTAATCTCTTCTTTGAATGTGATAATATGATCGGGTAAATTGAGAAAAAGAATAACAATAAGAACTTATTTTCATATCAGTCGTATCAGAAAAATTATAACAACTCTATAATCTTCGTAAAAGCTACTTTAAAAAGTTAATCACGATGTTAATCTCGAAAAGAGTAATATCAATTTGTGAATTTTTTTTCTTTTTATATCTTTCTTTCATCCAATTGTAATATTTAACATTTTTATATAACCTATCACTCTATTACATTCGTTATATCTTAACATCGTATATGATAGATAATACGTTAATTATTCTGTTTACGTTTCTCAATATAATACCGTGTATGACATTGTCATTGTTTGATGCATAACACATTAAAGTAAATTACATTAAAACTAATGAAACATAGTATTTCCTTACAATACAAACAGTAAATAATTAATTTCGATTTATCGATCATTTTACATCACGTTAAAGATTATATATATATATAATTTCCTCATCCATCCAACGACATTCCCTTCTTCCCGAACAAAATTCGTACCAAAGATGTCACATTATCGAATTAATTAATATCTCATCATCCTTCGTTCCACGGTCATGAAATCTCGCTTAAATCTCGATTAATTGTCGCACTGTTTTGCTATTCGTCTCGAAGGGGATGTACTAATTCGAAATTCGCGACATATTTTCTCAATTCATCCCTCGTAATTCACGATAGGCTCTCTCGCCTGTCCCACCACCACTCTCCACTGCTATATTCGTCTAATAAACATTATGGAAAACGCTCGAGATGATACACGGCAGCAGTTAAATTAATCCGTTAAATTTAATCCGTTACTAGAGAGCTGTTGAGGGTGAAACGCGACGTGAAGCCAAGCTCACTCCAGCCATAGATAAAAGGCTATTGTTGCCAAGATGAAATAATTTTTCGATTCAAACATCTTATTTATCAGTTTTATCACGATAATACTTTTATATCTTGTTATATTACAGCAACAAATTTTTTTTCAAATAATCATTCCCCTTAGACACGTTATTTATTTTCCCCTCTAATAATCCCTTCTAATTAAACCCGAATAAATAGCAACGATCGAAATACAAGGATTTGGCACCCTTGAAAGTAATTATTTTTGTTTGAATTGTTGCTCGATAATGAATCTCGCCACCTTATAATCGGATAAATCCGCGTTATACCCTCGTGGCGTGGCGACTCTCCCCATCCGGTTTCGGGGGTTAAAAGTTACGCGGACAGTTAATAAAGTTGCACTGGAAGATAATAGGATTTAATGAATTACCAGGGATTGTTATGCTGATCGCGTTATCTCGATTAACGTAAAGCTAAGCAATTAGCGCGCGCGACCTTCCCCTCCCCTTTGAACTACTCGCCTTAATTCCATCAACTTTTGAAAGCATAATGGACGGCAATCGAAAGATGCGTTGCGTTCGTGTTAATTTAAAACTCTTTCCATTTTCCGAATATTCGTAGCAACCACCTCCACCTCGTTCGTCGAAAAGGCGTTCGTGGGAAAGGGATGATACATTTCCGCGAAATCCTACCGAAATTTCGCTCGTTTCGCGGGGAAAGCGGGAGGATAGCCGAGGGGCGAACGTATCCGCCCCGTTATCGAGTTTATTTATCGCGCTCAGACGTTTATCCAGCATTTAATTAGCCGAGGAAATGCATCACTTTCGTTTCCGCGGCAGTTCAACAAACAAAGTTCAAGCGGGGCATATTTAGAAAACAGGAGGAGGAGGAGGAGGAGGAAGAGGTAAGTTGCTCTCCTCGCGCGTCGATTCGACTACTAGCTTTTTAACCAGCCAGAGAGAGAGAGAGAGGGTTGGTGGCGTAGCCTCGATTTCGAAAGCGTTTTCAACCCCGGGCGATACAATCGCGAGGCGCCATAAATCTAGATTAAAGTCGACTAGGTTTTAATTAAACTTACTTCGTTAAGGGGGGAGGGGAAAGTATTTTTCTTCCCGCTTAATCTTGTGTACCTAACCCTCGCCCGGGCTGAGTAAAATTTCTCGTTTCATAAATGGCGGGGCAAGATCGTTGCGCATTTCTTCGGGGAGAGGTTCGAAAGCCAGGCTTAATTCGACACAGGATTGAATACCATGGTACGATCGTTGCCCTCTTTACGCGACGAATCGTTTTCTTTTTTCTTTGCATTTTCGTCGTCGATTTTCTACCGATTATGCGTGTAATCCACCGGATGTTCAGACGAAAATATAAATATTTTTTATCAATAGGAAGCGGAGATTTGAATGTTATTATTATTCCTGCAAATTTAAAATATAAATTTCAATATAATGTATACTTGGAAAATATTTCTCAAACTGAAAGAACATCAGCTTTAATTGTTTCTTTAATTGTTTTACGATAAATTGTTACATTATATACGTTACATAGTTTAAGATTATAAAAATTCTATTCCAGCCTGAAAAAAATTTACGGAGAGCGGCAAGTGTTAAACAAAGAATCGAACGAGCAATTCGGTGTGAAAGCAAAGTTTCGAGGGTTACGAAACGGTCAATTTAGGCTACGTTCTGCTATCGGTTAAAACAGTGATGCCAACTTTCGAGGCGTTGAATTAATAAATTGGAGATCCCGGCAATCTTTTCTTTCCGACAGAAGGCGATAGAAAGAAAGGGAATTATCGCGACACGCGGTCGGTCCACCAGTCCAACCTCCGCGATGCTTAAATGAATCGAATAAGTTTCGAGGGCTATTAAAGTTAAAATTTGATTTATCACCGCCGATTACCGGCCTGACTGCTGCCTGCCTGCCTGCCTGCCTGCCTGCCTGCCGGCCCGGATAAGTGAATCGACGAAGTTTGCCTTTGCACTTGAGAATTTCCCTTTCCAAGGACGAGTGTACGCGAGTACACTTGCCGAAGCAATCGACGGGCGTGCATACGCCCGCCTGCACACTATCGATCAAAACTTTCGAATCAATTACGTATTCCGTGGAATCCAATAATTTAACGCGTCATTTTTTATACGTATGTACATATATATATATATATATCCGTGTAACGTGGCATGTTGAACGTGTTTACACAGGTTTAACGCGACGTTTTTACGAGTTTACATATTTCCCGAAGTTCGAAAATTCTTTCCAACTAGTCTCCAGCGTGCAATGTAAAGTAGAAACGTTCGAAGTTAACATATTTACAATATGGTAGCCCGAGAGCTTCAATAGAGAATATAAAATTGTGATATGTAACACGATCGAATAAATTTAGACAATCCTCGAGAATATTTCATTGTTTCTAACGTTTCTCCGATTTGTATCACAGTTTTAAGGAATTAATCGTTGTGATTTCTTTTCCCAAAATTCCTTTTTAATGTTACTTAAGAAAAAGAGATTGGAATTCTGTAAAAAGGTCCGTTAAAACGATAAAATTATTATCATCAATGAATAATAGAAGAGAAAATTCGACGCGTAATCGGGGAAAATGATTTCAAACTTTTAGTTCCGTGGCGTAAACACGAATAGATAGAAACACAATGATAAGGTGGCAAGGAAGGGAGACAGAGAGGAAAACAAGATGTTGTAATTATTTTGATGCAATACATTTGCAAATTTCAGTCAGGTATATCAACCAGAAATACCACGAAGAACGAGTAAACTAACCCGTAACGTAAACAACCTCGTAATATTTGACTACGTGTACGAGAACTGTTTACGTAATCCCCTTCCGGATATTTCTTGGACACACTAAGAAACTTGACGGTTGTTAAACTTAATCAACATTATATTAATCTGACCACGAGCGAGCAATTATGGATCAGAATATGAGAAGAATTCAATTTACACCTAATGAAAATATTCTAATTAAACTAATATATTATTATTATAAAATGTATATCAAACTGTACAAAGTTTGGAAAATATTTATTTACATAAAATTTATACTGTAATATTATATAAGAATAATCTTTTCTTTAAAAATTTCTATTGTTTGTTTGAAAAGATTCAACCTAAAAAAACATTGATTATGTATTACGTACTTATATAATATTCAATATATCACGTTCCTTGTCCATTTTTTCTAGATAAATTTTAAGATATTTCCAATTTCTTTCAAATTTTATTCTGAATGTAATTAAATTCGTGTATAACGATCAATTATCAATTTAATACATTTTAATATATCCGAATCTATCATCATTTTCACGTTAATAAAAAAAAAAAAGAAGCGAATTTTTACAACAAATATCCTCTCTTCTACCATTACATTGGTGCATCATCACGGGATTTTCTCGTACGGGGTAAAAAATTGAATTAAATTAAAATTGAATCGTGAAAAAAAACCCACTTTCCGTTCTTCGATCGAGCGAGAAATTAATATCCCTCCTCGTTATTCTTATTCTCTCTTGAAATAAATAAATAAATAAATAAATAAATAAACAAATAAAACGAGCGCAAGTGTTCGATCAAGGGAGATACTTGCACAGAGGAAGAGACTGGCGTTCTTCATAATTGAGGCTACGCGAGTCATTACGCGAGTATCGTGCAACTTTTAAAGTAAATAACAGACAGCGGCGTACAACGAAGAGGGGGGGAGGCCCTTACCGTGAAAAAGCTTTTCTCTGTACTTCCACCACGAGTAGCCGTGAATAGCAAATGCCGTTAAGGGTACACACACACGTGTTTATGCATCCAGGAGGAATGCTCACAGGTTAGGTGCGCTCTCTGCTTTCCGGAATAAATAGCGGTGCACCGTTGGCGTGGTGACCGTAGGAGGACTCGTTTCATACACCCCTCCCTCCCTATCCAGATGAATTTTTCGAGGAAGATCGGGAAGACGATCACGTAGCGCGAATTTTCGACTTTTCCTCCTTCTCCTCCTCGTCTTCGTTCCTGAATTCATTCTTCGTACAGGGGGTGTGTATCTTCGATCTCATCTAGGGAATCTCATCTCATCGAGTCAATGTCCATGATCGTTTCGATGAGACTGGATCACGCTTTCTGATCAGTTCAGTTGCGTAACAAATTTATCCTTGATTCGATTCGGCGATCGATCGTGGAACGTGACAGAATGTAAAAGAATCTCCCTCACTTTTGGAAAATTATGGAAATTGACGACGCAAATTTCTAAACGGAAAGTAAAGGATAAAATTTACAACAGCGTGGTTGCAATTAAGAATAACTTGGATATAAATTCGTGAATCGAAGTAGTTTATGCAAAGTTAAATTTTTAACTGTAATATGTAATAGTAGAAGTTCAACAGAAATTTCATTTACTTCATTTACTTCATTTTTTCGAATGATATGTATGCTGCCTTTTTCTTTTTTTTTTGATTCAAATTTTATAAGAATCCGAGGGTTGTTTTTTTCAGACGATCCGAACGCTAGAATAATAATAATAATAATAATATCGCGAAATTGTAGAAAACAGGATAATTTATTTTAATTTCGAGCGAGGGAGAAGAAGAAGGGGATCGACGAGAGGCGGAAAATACGCATTGTTCCGCGGATAATCCACGATGAAAATGGCCGTTTGATCGGCTCGGCTTCTATTCAATTTCGCGTTATTATCGAAAAGTTGGGAAATCGTAACGATGACCGCCGCGAGATAGCCATAAATCACGGCCACGGTTTAAAATATGGGGAAGAGGCGAGTGGAAAACTGGTGTCCCGGCTGGATCCCCGGCTCCACAACCGGCCAGTTGTGGAAAATGTACAGAGACGGTTTTCGTACGAAAAGAAAAATAACGAATGCTGAACGAACGCCGGGGTTAAAACCTGGGCTGCATTAATTCGTAACGCGTGTACGTATCGTGCCCTGTTTGTAACGGGCCATAACGCGCTACACTGGACGAGACTATTAAACATCGCGGAAACGGATATGAGATAATTACCATTCATTTTCGAATGAATGTTCGTCGAGCGATAAATTCGTTTCCCGATCTCCTCTTCGATTTTTATCTCCTTCGACTTTGTGAAAATGGAATGTGGAGGGAAAAAAAAGAAATAATCCACGAGTGAACTGAAAATTTTTCGCTTTTCATGTCGTCGCAATTATATGTTCGTCACGATTAAAGCCAATGCGTTCACAATGTGGAAATGATTGAATATATATATAAGGTGTTAATATATCCATGAGACATTTTTCGAATATCAGATTTTTAGAATCTAAAATATTAAAATGTATATATTCGTTCAGATTTATTTTATCAAATCGTAAAGAAGAACTCGATTTTTCTTAAGACCTTACAGATCTCGAACAATGGATCCTTTATTAACGAAATTAACGTTCTTTAAAACTTAAAATGATCAAATTACGAACTTGTGGACAAATAACATTTCTCCAATTTCGCGCAATTTTCCTTTTCTTGTACGTCGCTTGTACTTGGAAACGAATTTCATCCTATTTCGTTGAAACGAGTGAAATTAAAAATAAATAAATAAAAAAAGAAACGGAAAAAAGTGTTATCGAGAGAAACTGGTGCCACGTTATCGAATAACTTAAACCCAGTGGAAGAAGATGGTTTCCTCGATTAAGTGGCACGACTAGCGGGCGTAAAGACGTGGCGAACAAGGAGCAAAGCGTCGAGAAACGATTCGATTCGTTTCTAAGCGAGAGGGGATGGCGGTTTCAAAGCAGTGGGAGGAAGGAGGAAGTTTCCGGTTGTCGTGGGATCACGAGGTCGGCTAACGAGATGCGCTCGTTCCGCGAACTGTTTGGCCAGGGGCGGCGTACTGTAACAATTATTTGAACTGCCGGGTGGCGGAGGGGAGAGTGGGCGGGTGGGTTAAGTTGGAAAAACAGAGGGAGAGACCGGGTGAAGAAAACCGGATGGAAATCCGAGTAGACCGTTACGACGGGGACAATAAGAGCAGTCAGCCAACCTTTTCGCGGAGCTCGGCCCTCTGTGAAAGGGGCAAAGTGGTGCGGAAATCGAAAAGCTGCTCGCTCGTGCCCCTGCTCTTTTTGACGCTTCAGACGGCGACGGCCTCTCCTTCTCTTTCTCTCTCTCTCTCTCTCCTTCGCTTCGCCGCATTTTCTCCTCTCGGGGATTGAATGCTTTTCCCAAGGAATTCCGAAAGGTGTGAAAGTTTCGACGGTAATGATTCTTCGAATACTTCCTTCTCCCCTCCACCTCGTTCGCAGCCTCGTTGAGAGAGAGAGAGAGAAAGAGAAGTGCACGGAGCGTTCGAGTAGTAACGATAACTCGATTCTTCCGCGTCTCGTCCATCGAAGACGAATTGGAATTTCCTGCGAATCGATAACGATCGAATTTTATCGGTTCATCGTCGAAAATCGTCCCTCGTCACTTTCGGGCATATTTTTAGGAATAAAGGGAAAGGGACACGTTTAATTCGGTTATAGAAATATAGAGAAATGTTTAAAAATCTTACGGAGAAACGAGATTCGTTTATAATTACTTATAAAATTATCGGTTTGAGTTAATGTTAAAAAATGTTAAAAAATTTTGTTAAAAGTATATACTTTTTGATACGATGATCGATTGAATTTTTTTTTGGAACTTGATTTAGATTTCTCTTTAAGCGTTAGAGAAAAAAACCTGCATCTTATTGCACAATTCTGCTAAAATCTATCTAGCAAAAATATCGCTCGTTTTTTGCCAACATCCAAGTTTGCTTGTAGAATTTCTTCTCAACTACGTTACGTTAATAAAACTATCAAAAATGGATTTCCCTTGTTCCCGTTGCAACGTGTACAATTGCGGGAAGGAAAAGAGCAACAAACATGGCGGGCAGAGTGGACGGAAAGAACTGGTCCCGAGACAAATTGGAAAGTTTCTAAATTTTTAAATTAAACCCACCCTCGTGTGTGTACATTTTCACGGCCGATGTCAACGAACTCACCGATGACGGCGAGCAACGATAAAAAGCGGACGACGTGCCGTGGCACTCGTTAGACGGGGAGGCCACCACCGGCCAGGTGGAGGCCATCTCTGGCGAAAAAGAGAAACGAGAGGCGGAAAACCGGATGAGAATCCGGTTTCCAACGTTACAAAACGAGGGGAAGAGGAACAATGAGGACGGTCGCGGAGCCGGTGTTCCCCTTAAACGTTCGGCTCAAGAGGATCGAAATGCGTTCAGAGATCGCGAAAATCCGGTGTCGAACGCCCTCATTTTTTTCTTCTTCTTCTTCTCCTTCTACTTCCTCGAGTTCGCGCATTAAAACGAGCCGTTTGCCATTCACCCCCTCGAATCGGACGCGAACGTCGACATCTGACGATCTTGTTTCGTACAGGGTTGCCATCTTATCCCTATTAGCAAAGTTTGGTGGTGGCCATGAATCGAAGATCTCGATATAAAAGCTTGGGAATGGGAAGGAAAAATTTATCGTATATCGTTGATAGATAAAATTTTGTAGAAATGAATTTATTATACTAGATAGATATGAAGATATTTATGCAAGAATGGGTTTAAAGTAGAGATTATATTTATATATAACTCGAATGTTTTCGAAAATTTCTAAGTTCTTGTGAAAAAATTTACTTAAAAATAAGTAATTACTCGATCGCGAGGAAATTACCCAACTCTTCTCGAACGTGTTTTTCAAAAACATCGAGTTTATCCAATTAGCGCATGATAAAATGCAATTAGACGGACGAAAGAACAAGTTGAATTTTTCCTGCTTCCCTCACCGAGCTCCTTCTTACTCCATCGCGTCACAACATTTTTGCAATATATACAAACGAGAGAAAAAAGCGAAAACGAGCGTTCGTTGTGCTTTTACGAAACTTTCCTTATTTCGCTGCCGAAGATTCGCGAATTAGAGCGCGAGAAAATATTACACGAAGAGCGACGTCACGTAAATCCTTCTTTTAACAAAGAAAAAAAAAAAGAAAAACGGAAAGTTAAAAAGATGAAAAAAAAAAAATCCAAATCCAAAATCCAAACGTCTCGATGTACACAGAGAGCGCACAGGTTTACAAAGTGGAGATACGAGGAATCGTCTCGACTTCTTTTCCCATTATACGTGTGTACCCGCAACTACGTAAATAGAATGACGGTACGGGGGAGAGAGAAAAGTGTGTCACAGCGTCGAGACGCGAGATTGACTTGGCGCGAACTTCTTATCATTCGCCGCGCAAAGCCGCGGCAGCGGCGGCGGCCTCCCTTTTTTCCTCCCCCTTCCCCATTTCGGCGGGAATTACTTTTGTTGGAGGGCTGTCTGCGACGTCTATTTGCCGACTGGAGGTTGGAACGATTCGAAAAGCGAGTTCGAGGACAAAGTCTCTCCGAGAGAATCGACCCCCTCTCACCACCATCCCTCTCTCTCTCTCTCTTTCGCGCGTGCTCGCTTTTGACGTAATTGCTTTTTCGTTCTCGCCTTCCCTCCGTTTAATCCCAGATTCCCAGATTCCTCTTCCTTTTCTTCCTTTTATCCTTCCCCTGTTTGCCCAATAGCGATAGTACGCGCGTGGAAAAAAAAGAAAAGAAAAGAAAGGAGAAGGAGAAAAGATCTTTAAACGTTCCTTCCTTCCTTCGTTATCCTCGTTCTATGTTTGTTATTATTGTTCTTCCAAGGGGGAAAGGAGGGGAGTAATCCGTTATCCATCGTAAATAACGCTTACAACTTCCTCGTTGGCAAGGAAGATGGCCAAGATACTCGGAGAAATGATAACACGCGACGAGGGAGCTTAACAGCCGACTTCCGTGATAAGGCACGACTAAGTGATCTGCATTCAAGGCTAAGCTCTTTACGCCGGCTAAAGCGTTACCGGAGAACGTCGGACCACCCACGAGAAACTTCTAATTCATCACCGCGCCATTATCACCCGTTCCACCTCGTCCCGTTTTATTATAAAATAGATAAATTTATGAAAATCGACTTGTATTATTAAACTGTCGCATTATGTCGGCAAACATTTATAATATACGAGTTAATTAACGGCCTCTATTCTCTATATAATTCCCCATTAGTGGGATATATTATATTGATACAAATCGATGGGTATTGTTCTCTATTTTATATACCGAGGGGTAATGAATGCATCATTTGAATAAATTTTACGAGTTTAAAAAAGATGAAAATCGTATGCGTATCTTAGACACCTTTTTATTATTATTAATAAAAAGAAAGTAATTGAAAGATCGGTGATAATATCGAATTCTTATCGTAACATTGTCAGCGAGAAAATTCAAAACGTACGTTATCAATATCAATCACATTTCTTAAAATTTCTCTTCCATCTTTCACGATCTTTCGTTCCAGGAATGGGAAAACGTCCGTTCGAATCACATCGAGCGTGTTAATTAAGAATACTTTGCTTTGAAGGATCGATAAAAAACGAACGAAGAAACGTACAATGCTGAAAATCGTATCGTTCACCGAGCGTACGCGAGCGGAACACGTAAACGAATTCTGTTTACTTTGCCCTCCTCTCGTGTCTGCATTGATCCGCAAATCGTCGAACGATAACTGGATCAGTCCCCATCCTTTCAGATAACACTGTCCGTTACGAGAAGCCCTTCATCTGGTTGTTAACCGTAATCCCATTGTTTCCAACATCTCGACGCTTGCGAGCGCTGCATAAATCTCGCCACCAGGTTACACGCGAGAAACACAAGCGAACGATGGCGACCGCGTATCGCGAAATATCCACGTTTCCTTCGATCCCTTTCGATCCAAAACGACGCGACACATTATCTCGTCACACTCAAAATCTCATCCCGATCGTTGTATTCTCGACGACAGTTGTTAATGATATTGCAGAGGGAAGAGGAGGCAACGTATCGGTCGTGAATTGGGATAGTTTCGCGAGATCGGCCACTTCATCGTAAGATCACACCCACCCGTTTGTAAATTACGATCGTCTCGATGCGAGACTGGTATTCAAGCTTGCCGAACTTTATCTATAGATATTCTATCCGTGGAGAATGTTTCGTTGTATAGGTTCGTTCGCGAGATATTATTATTATCTGCTTATTACGCGGCAAGATTCTGTTACGTGAGAAATAGGTTAAATAGTGTGGAGGAGTTAGTGTTTAACTATCTAACGTGAAAAAAGTAATAGATTAAAATGGGTTGAAATAATTTTTAAAAATGATAAGTCAACCATTGAGAAATCTAAAGTGATAGAAGAAACGTTTGTAATAATATAAATACGATATTTTCGGATTCGGTTGGAAGAATTATTTTTATCGAGGGAGAATGGAAGGAATATTTAAAATGAACAGTATTTGATTTAAACAATCAAGTTAATTATAAATTATTAACTATTTTTAAGGAAGTGTCTAATCTAACGTAAAAAAGGAGAAAAGGAGAAACGATAATAGATTAAAATAAATTAAAAATAGAATTTTTAAAAATTACTCGACTCTTGAAATATCTAAAGTGATAGAAAATATATTTGTAATAATATAAATATATATATATATATATATATATCTGATTATATTATATTTTCGGATTCATTTGGAAGAATTATTTTTACCGAGAGGAAGAATCGAGGAATATTTAAATTAGACGGTATTTAATTTATATAATCAATCTATAAATGGTTAAGTATTTTTAAGCAAGCGAAAAAAGCTTTCTTTCTACTACGAAATAAAATCTGCAAGAAGAAATTTATCATGCGATTCGATAATCATGCATCATCGACGCGAGTGCACAAATACGTTCCAATTCCGAAGCACGGGAGAAATAATCTCGACACGACTTTACTCTTGCTACCGATTTTCCGATCGTCCTCGTCGTCTATATCGGGAACCGAAAAACCTCGAAATAACTCCATATCGCGAGAACCGAGAAGAGAATCGAGCGAAAAAGAATTCGTGTGGCGGCGTTTATTTGGGAACCATTAACGTCGCGTAACCGGTACTCGGATCCCGAAGGATCGAAGTCATTACAGCATCCGCGACTTTTTTCTCACACCCGTCGTAATGGCTGACATCGTGTAAAAGGGAGTGGTGCCGGCACAGAAAAGGGGTTGGCAAATGATCTTGCAGCCATTAATCGCGTCGCTGAACCCGGAATCGCTGTCGATGCCTACCGGCACATTGCGGAACAGAGACGCTTCTTTTTCCTCCCTTTTTCTCCCTCTCCCTCTCTCTCTCCCTTTACCCTTCATCCCCCATCTCGCTCCATCCCCATCAACCTTCGATCCGTTTTCATCGCGATCAACGCTCTCTCTCTCTCTCCCTTTCTCGTTTTGCCCGGTGGAAACGAAAAACGCGCATTGTGGACCGGACCGATGGTCCTTGATGAGCGGTATCCGCTTCCGGCCCGTCGAACAAAGCTTCGTTCTCATCGGAAACGACGCAACATCGTTATCGCGGCAACCATCCCCTCCCCTCTTCACCCTCCTCGCCTCTGCCGCGATATATATCGACGTCGAACCGAATCGTTTCGCCGTACAACCGGCAAACGACCGCTTTTTAACCGGTTGCAGCACGCTTGATTTCTCGTAATTAGCGGTTTCTCCCTGTTCTCTCCGATACCCGTTCCGGATTTACGTTGACGCGTTCAATCGGCTAGCCGCTTTCCCTCACTTTTTTTCTCTTTTTCTTTTTCTTTTCTCTTTTTTTTTTTCGAGAAAGGATATCGGGCGGAGAGACGCTACGATGTATTACTTATTACTTGTCCAAAGATTCGTAATCGGGAAAGAAATTACAATGTTTCCTTTTTTCCAAAGTTAACGTTTCACGGGATATTTACCTAGTGGAAGATTGTATTCAGAGAATCTTTAATTTCAACAAAGTGTTTCTCCTACGTGTTAAAAATCACTATCTTAAAATATATTAAGAGATACACACGTATATAATAACTTCAACAAGATATACCAAATGATCGACCTGCATCCTTAATAAACCTCTTCGTTCTACGTTTCGATCGTAAAATTGATAATTGCTCGTCAAAATATTCCCCTCCCCTTATCCTGAACGACCACCTTTATGGGAACAGTGGATAAAATCCGTGGCGAAATTGCGCGGATCCATTAAGTATTATTATTCGAGATCTATATATATAGCCCCGCTTGAAACAATCATAGCTAAGCCGCATAAGGGGCGGGGAGGAGGGGTTGAGATATGGCCGGGTCTCGCGGGAGAGAAAGGGGCGATTCGGGCGCGGGTGTAGATTTAATTAAAATTTAATTCGAGGGTTTTACTAATCCGCAAGTTTCAACGGTGCATGTGTCCACCACGGGCCTTGCGGCCAACAACTCAAGTCGTCGCGAGGGTTGAACCGGGTGATTCGGGGATTGCCGGATGGAAAGGGATGACCGGTGGGGGGAGGGGGAGGGAGATTACCGCTAAAAGCGTACAAATCCTTGGTGGAACGACGGTGGACTACGCTTCCGTTTTCGGTTTGCGTCCACGGGGGAAGAGGGTGTGGGCGAAAAGAGGGGAGGGAGAGTTGCTAGTTTAGGCCGTCGTCGCAAGCCGCGAAAACTTTGCGACGAAACTCCTGCGGGCTTCTCCGGGATCGCGCGTCTACGTCTCGTTTCCGGAAACGGCGCGGCTCGATGACCGCGGGTAAATAATCCGAACGGAAGTGATTTCAACGGAATCGTGATAATTAGCCTCGGGCTGTTTTATACGTACACGTGTATATATATATATATATATATGTGTGTGTGTTTATGGATACACAACCGAGTTGAACAACCGAGTGATAAATAAATACCAATGTACGCGGATTTCGGATATGTATATATACGTTTCTGTTTGTTCGTTTGTTTGCTAAAAGAAAATTTTTTTCGATTCTTCCTTAAAGGAAATTGTAAGGAAATTGAGTGATATATAAAAGATTCATATTCCTTGAACTGATCATATAGACGTTTCTGAAACACTGAGAGAACACTTGGTTAACGTATATTAATTAAAAAAAAAAAAAAAAACAAAACAAAAAATGGCTCGTTCTTAAATAATCGTTTATCAGAGAAACGCAGGTGGGAGGGCGCGCGACGCTCGATCAACGCCATCCATTCGGCTGAACATTCCGACTACAAGTATAACGCGATGAAGCATTTGTAATCTGTCACGAAGGTACACGGGGTGCGCGACACGCGGCCTGATTTATTCCATTTCGCTAGTTTAATTACGGAGAGGGGGGAGGGAAAGTGGGTTCGTTATTGTAACCCGGTTTAACGTGGCGGCCGATACACGATCAAACGATAAAAGCATCGTTGGATGGAAACGAGGGGGTCCATTAAAAGGCTCGTGAATCTTTTCCAATTTCAATATCGGGCGTAGCTACCGCGAAATATAGACGTCTGAGCGAGGAGAACTGACCCCCGGCACGATGCCACTCCAATAAGATCGCGGCCAATAGCAGTCGATACTGGAACGTCATTGGTCAATATCTCGTACACGTGCCACCGTAATGTATCGGCGTTTTGCAGTTCCATATTGAACACTTGCAATATAGGAAGAGAGAGGGAGGACCTCGTTCTCTTCTAACTTCGTTTATCGTTATTACCGTTGGAAAAATAGCTTATGTATCCCGAAACTTTCTCCTTTTGTCCCTTTAACCGGTCTCGTTTCGGATTATCTGATCGTTTCTATCGTTTCTACCACGGAAGATGCGAAACACGAAACTTCGTTCGGGTTTATCCGTACAGTTTATCGATATCGATACGAGTTATTTTCATCGAGGAGATATTAGAAAAAGTTAAAATCGCGAATTTGAAAAGAGAAAAATTAAAAATTTGAAATCTTAACTAATTCTTCCATTACTTTCTTTCCACGTCAAAGTATTATTTTTCATCGGGTGAAAATATATCGCCGCTCGTCTATTTCGAGAACGCACTCTCCTCCACTTCTTCCTTCTCTGGAAGAGAGAGACAAGGCAAGCTAATCTACAGAGAGCGATCTACTTTCGAAGAATGGAGAGTTGCAAACCTTCGTGGGGCGGGATGTGCGGAGCAGAAGTGGAAATCCCTGGAACTTTCCTGCAAAAAAATCCTCGCTCTCGATCACTGTACGGGCGAACTTTTCTCTCGAAAGAGCAACAGCCTCGACGGACTATTCCAAGTTCAGGAGCACCGACCATCTTGGCCAACCTGGGGAGGGGGGATGATCTCGTTTCTTCTCTTCTGGGAAGAGATGGAGATGGACTTCTTATAGCTTCAGAGCTTTTAAATGCAAAACCGACCGGCTGAAACGATAGGAGACGATGAAGGAGAGGAGATGCGGCGGACGGCGAGACAACCGGAAGCGAAATAGGGGAGAGAATAGAGTGCGGGGAGGAAAATAAACAGGGGAAATATGGAAGGGAATAGGCGATTCGGGCTTACTCATCTCGCAGCATTCTCCATTTCACGCGACACACGTTCCTCTCCTCGCCTCTCCCAGCTGAAGGGAAAATGGAAAATTCAACCGTTGTGTCTGGTCTGGATGCTTTATGAAATTTAATAAATACGAAATGAATCTGCCTCGCGGCCAGGCCGTCGTGGAACGAGCAGGAGACATGCACGCTCGAGGATGGAAAAAGGAAAAGGGAGGAGGAAGATTCGTGGGTGGAAGGGTGGAGAAGAGTTTAGGTGAAAAGTCTCGGTGTTAAGGTATACGTTGCTCCAGTTTTCTCTTCGTTCTTCGGCTGGTTTGCGAGCTTGTGGTCGTAACCTTGGATCTCGTTTTTTCGCGAATTCTTTGCGTTCGAAGCAAGGAATCTTCTCTTCTTGCGTATAATTCGCGGAAAAAAGTTGCTCGTAGTTTTTGAGTTATTACGTGTAATGCATGTAAAAAAAAAAAAGAAAGAAAGAAAGAAAGAAAAAAGAAAAAGAAAAAAATCTGTTATAGAGAGTAATAAGTAAAATAAAAATGAATAATATCGCAGATTACAGATTTTGGAACCGTTTTATTGATACAGGATCTAGTCTCTATTTTGTATCACAAAGTGATTCCGTTATGTAATAATTATTCGTTACACGTTCTCATTCGCGATCTGCAAGGAAATGTATAATTAAAATTGTGATGGTCAATAATTAAAACAGTTACGATTTTTAATGAAGCGACACTTATGTAACCAAGTTCAAAAATAATAACAATTTTTCGTTATCCACAATGTTTCTTCGATTTGATTTTGCAAGTACAGAAAATAATTGATCAAAAATTATTTATATCTTTAATGAATTTTCATTGCTTATTTCATTGCAATTCTCACTCGAAATTGTTCGAGTTTTTAAAAAAGGAAAAGAAAAAAAAATATTACTGCTTGAATCTCTTAGAGATCGTTCGAATTGCATTACAATTGTGTCGTCGTCGTCGTCGTCGATGGACGATGGAAAGATTCGCGTGTTTGAGAAGAAAAATTGGGAAAACAAGATCGTCAATTTCGGGACGAAGTTAGCCTTTATTTGGGGGAAAAATTTGTCGATGGAAATATTTGATAGAATTGGAATGCATTTTAAAAACGAAATAACAGCGCGAAACTTACGAACAGCGCGCACGCGATGTTTTTGGTATACGTGACCCGCCGAATACTTACTTAGAATGCATTCGCGGAGGTACACGTGTTCCACGGATCTTTCGTTGCGGCGCGAAATAAAAACGAAGGGAATAAAATCGAGCGTGATTGATGGATTAAAGAGAGAGAGGGAGAGAGAAAGAGAGAGAGAAAAAGAGAAACGTGCGGGCCGTGCGTCGAAAGTATTGAAATACTGTCGAACGAAGGCGTATTTTCCTTGTGCGCGAAAAATATTAATAAAGAGGAGGGAAGGAGGAGGAGGGAACGAGGTCGAGAAAAGAAGTCGGAAATATAAATATTATAATATCGATGTATATATAATAGAGTTGCATCGTACACTGTTAGTTCGTTTGCGTGGAAAATGTCTGAAACTTGGTAACGAAGGACCAAGTTCTTTGTACAACGAAATATATAATCCATTACGCTCAAACAAAATGTTGCTAGGTACAAGGGAGTAAATATTTGACGAGGAGAGAAGCACCAGTCCTTCTACGCGCCATTACGTCCCCTGAAAAGTTCCACGAAACTTGCTCCGCGAAGCCTGTCTGCGAAAAGTAATGTGCATTTAGCCGGTATAAATAAGAACTTGCTTGCGGATTCTCCGTGCTAGTGGCCTCCTCCTCTCCCGTATGCCACTCTTAATACCGCCATTCCCCTTTTTCGAACAGTTTACGAGAAAAATTTTCCCCCCCAGTCTCTTCTCCTCTCTTTCTTTGTTTCTCCCCTCCTCTTCTCCCCTCCCTCTCTTCCTTTTAACCGTGCGAAATAATATCTCCGACAGATTTTCAACGCGGTTACACTCGAATCGAGGCCGAGAATCGTCCGAATATTTCGCCGGGATCCGGCCTTTTCCGATTCTCGCGCTCCCAGTTTCCGGCGATTTCGCGAACGGAAAAACGGACTTCCGTCGGCTGGTGTCGGGTGGCGGGGCAAAAATGGCGCGCGGGCAATGTAAATTCGTTAAACGAAAGGTATCCAAAAGCGCGTTGTGGATCGGTAGACGCGGATCGTGAATTCTGAATACGGGGGCGAAACGAGTAACCAGAGATTGCAATTTGCGCAATCACGGCTCCGCGAAATTTCAACGAAATTTGCGAGTGATTTGAAGTGAATCTGCGCGCAAAAATCTTTCCCATCGTAACGATAATCATCCTTCCTTATCAATCTCGACTATCCATTGTTTCCTTATGTATTATGTATATGTAAATTTTGATATCATCGCATCGATAACAATGCAATAAACATTCGACGAAGCACAATTAAAATTAATCTTCGATAAGAGTGATGATAAATCGTTGCGCCCGTGAAACTTGGTCCGCGAAGCAAAACGTCGTTCGAGTCCACCGTCTTGCCGCGCCATTTTATTAATTATTTGCGAAAATTGCGTATTCACGAAACTTTTGCAGCGAGGTGAACGTTTCGCGGATAACTCGTTCTATCCCCTTGCCCCGCGGCGAAATTGCCCGTTGGCCGGGCAAGGACGTAAAATGGAATTAATCGGGCCGGTAATTGGAACGGTTGATCTATGGTTAATGTAACGAGGTGCTCTCTGGGTTGAATAACCCAGTGGTCGAATCGGGATGAGATTGTTTGCGGCGGCAAGTGGATGTAACGAAATACAAATTGCGAATCAAATAGCTTCCAAAATAGTTGCCAGCGGACACACAATCGAAACATTCCATCGATCAACCGTTTGCAAATTGAAATGATTTTGGTTATACGGATAATACCGATTACTTACCATATCGTTAGATAGAATTTCAATGCTTCGATTCGACTTATTCATCCAGATTTCTATAGAATCTGTTTCTTTCGAGAAGAAACCTCATCTCTTTGTATCACAAGCATTAACTGGACATTGTTAAATAAATAAATAAATAAAGTGGGTAAGATTTCACACGAAAGTCAAATTGATTTTCAAACAGAGGAAGTTCTTCTTAGTAGTCGATGAAAAGACGATGAAGAAGAAGAGGAAAGAAATGGAAAATAAAGAAACCCGTTCGTGCGGGATGGAGGACCCCGGGAGTCCGTGGCGAAAGGGAGGCGAGCCCCGTGCATGGTCCGTTGATTCTGACGAAGGCGAAACTTCCCACTTTGCGGTTTACCGGCGATGAACTTAGAATTTCTAATGGACGTGGACGCGGAACAGCTGCATCCCCTGCCCGTACGTCCGAATGACTTTTTAAACTTCGGATAAATATGTTAGCGCGGGGCGCGGGGTCGGCTAGAACACTCGATTCGCCGCGATTTCTCGCAATCAAGCCACCTTTGAAATGGAAATCGAAAAGAAATCGGGCGGTTAGCGAAGAGAGAACGATGGCAACGTTCCCATCTCTCCTGATGAAACGCCTCGATCCAGTGAATCGTGGTTTAATAAACGTTCGCACGCACGTTCGAATCCGATAATGGCGGCGGATTGACAAAATTTCATTAGACATCCCCTCTGATTCGATACATTCATTTTCTTCTCGCAGAGGCTAATATCGGTCCAACGATTTAAACACACTCTCGTTCCATCCACGTCAAAAGTGGTGGAATTGTATCGACATCGGGTCTCGAATATTTTCGTGTTCCGGGGACCGACGAAACGAGGGGGAGGGGATATCATTGGGACGGAGGTTCGTGCCATTTCTCGACTGGCACGACGATTCTCGACCCGTGCTCGCCGCCTTCCGCAACGAGATCACGTCGTTAAGCATTAGCCCCGGCTTCGTCCGTGCGTCTCCTCGTTTCCTTGCTAATGGTATCGTTACGATGTACGAAAGACGATGAGTTTACGTTTGCGGAAACGTTGTTACCTGGGTCATGGACGGATATATCTTTCCCCGAATCGTTTGTTACCTTTGAGTAATTTGACCAAATGACGAGTGCTTCCAAACACGAGACACGGGTGGATGGATCGATCGTCAACGTAAAACGAAAATTCACTGACGGAGTCGAACAACGACATTACACGCATTTTACGCAATTCCAAAGAACATTTGTATCAAACATGTTCGTTTTTCATCGAATTAAACAAAAGAGTTAAACAAAAGAATTAACCTTTTATCTTATTCGATTTAATTGAGAAACGTTGAAGCGAGAAATATTAATTTATTTCTCCCCATATTTTCCGCGCGAAGTATTACTAATTACGAAAAAATTTGGTAATTTTTATCAAAGAAAATTATTTATTTCATTTGACAATTTCTTTCCTTGAAAGTAAGTTCGTCGAAAATTTATAATTTTGTAATAAAACGATTCGAAAAATAAAATTCGCGAGAGCAAAATTACCTCTTAAAATTGCCCGACATTTTATCTTCTTATTTGAAAGACTTATTTGTTTCAACAGTTATTTACGTAATATGCTAAACAAAACGCGAGAGGATCCTGGTTAAAGAGGAACGCGTTCATAGAAAACCAATATCCATATTTTCTCGACCCCCCTCCCTTCCGAGTTGACCTTTGTTTGCCCATATCTTACCTCATTCCCCCGAGTTACGCTTTTTCTCTTTTTCCCTCCCGGTTCGTTAGCCCTCGTTCAACCCCTTCTCCCAGGTAATAGCGAAAAGGGACTCCATTACCAGCGTCGAAATGAAAAGTTGAGAACCTTTGACCGTTGAGCCGGTTTATTGCTACACGAGGAGGAGGAGGGCAGAGGAGCGACGCGAGGCGCCGCCTGGCACAAAACCACTTCGTAGGAAAACAGTTGGGCTTGGCACGACAGCCTTCGTCATTCCTCTCGTTCGAACCCTGCCGCTTTACTTTCTTTCCAATTTATTGCCGCGGCTGGACGAGCAAGTGACTTACCATCGTAGTAGCTTTTTCCGCGCCACTTCATAAACCGTTGTTGTCCGATACCACAGGTAATCGGATACTTAACTTGCTCTTTTTGTCTCGAGGAAACGTAACAACACCTCATCTTCAGGAAGGGGAGAGGAAGAGTCGATAATAATAATTCTTGTTTCCCTGTTGAATGATGAATACAAATGGGGATACGAATTATGGCGTAAATCTAATTACGGAATCCTGTAAAGTTGACTCCTTGCAACAATTATGTCTGATTTCTTCTTGCATCAACTTTTTTATCGATTCGTGTTCAATATTCTTTTTCACTTTTCATTTTTCGTTCGCAACTCTCGAATCTTGGGTCGAAATTATTCTCTCCACCACATCTGCGTAAGACACTTAAAAATATCAGATATAAATTAAAAAAAAGAAAAGAGAAGAGGGGCGGAATAAACGAGAATATTCCTTCGTAACGATAATGCCACTTTGCATAAAAGTGGAACAACGGTCTTTCCACCAGCCTTCCGAATAGGGATCCGAATAAAAAACTCGACGTGAAGAATAATAAGGGGAGGAGCTCGCGAGATGATCCTCGCTCAGGAGCGGAACGCTAAGTGACGCAATTAAAAGTTGCGTAACTCAATTAGGCGCGCGATTTTTCGAGAGCGAGAGGCGCGAGAGGGGAAACAAAGGAGGGGTCGATAGTTGAAGCGGTCCAATGAAATTTCTCTCCCTTAACATCCTTCGATTAAAGTCGCTTTCGAATCTTTTCTCTCTCTTTCTCTCTTTTTTTCGCCAGAATTCGTTTTCTTATCGGAGAAGCCAAGAAGAAGAGGAAGAGGAGGAAGAAGAAGAATCGATGAGAGAAGGAAGAAGCGACCGTGAATCGTTATCCGTCGTCGTCCCTCTGGAATGTTTTCGAGTTGCGTGGCGTGGCCTGCAGCTGCATTCTAGCCCTTCCCCGAGTTACCACCGCAATTGTGATTGCTTACAGAGGGAAGAGAAACTTCGCGTCGTCCGCATTCATTCGTCGTCCGTCGAGAAGTTCGCTCGTTAAGCAACGATACGTTGATCGAGGGAAACCTAAGACTATTTTTCTTCTTCTTCTCGTGCTGAACAAATATTCCAGGATGTATCTATATGTATATATATTGTGATTGTTAGAGACGTAGAAAAAACTTTTCCAGAGCTTTGTTTTCAGAATGAAATCTTATACTCGAGATGGTGCGAATCCTCGATCAAATATTTGAACTTTTTCTTGTTTTTTCGAGAGTTAGATCGAATGATTGTAGTGGTTAATTGGGAAAGATTATATCTTTTCGCGCACAAAAAGATATATATGTGTAGGAAATAGTTTGGGTTTTGTGGTTTGTGAAAGTAAATCAATTCGAACTCGCGTATCCAGTTTTTTCGAAATCGTTTTAAACTTGTAAATATTGCGAAATTGAAATATCGTAAATGTTATCGTAAGTTTTTATTTTTTTTCATTTTCGCATTTCGTACTGTTCACTCGCGACATTTATTTCATGGCAAACACATTTTTCATAGAAATAACACGTATGGTTATACAGTTTTCTAAATCTGTATATATATATATATATATATATATAAAAGTAGAGTTTCATTGAATTTTTTTTTCCCCTCGTAAATTTCAGTTTTAACAATCATGTGATAAATACGCGTATGTGGCAATTATTCAAATGATCGTAAACTATTGATTAATGATTACAAACGTTGCGCAGAAACAAAACGAATTATTCTCTCTCTGATGATTACTCGATTATTGATTACGATTATTATGTTCATTCTCACCAATCAATTTACGAATAATAATAGTTAACGTGTAGTTGATTACCGTCAAACTATCGTATATTCGAGATATTGAAAACAGAAATATGTCTTCTTTTTTTTTAACCCTTCCATCCTTATTTGAAACAAGTATCTATCCGATATCGACAATACTATCGATCATATGCAGATTCTTTTACGTATAAATCCTTCGTATAGATCGATATTTTTTGAAATATTACGTCCATCCATTTAAAATTATTCACCCTACGATGCGTATTCACTTTCCACGATACCTTTCCACTCTCGTTCCCAAAGAGTAACAACAGAGCAACTAAATTGGATCGAAATATTATTAAGACGAATTAAGAAACCTTTGATACAATATATATATACGTATATACGTACAGTATATATATATAGGAGGCGAAACCCGCAGCGATTGTGCATCGAGACCCGGAAGCAGGTACGGGATGCACGAAGCGTGCATCCTGCAATTTCTCGAGTGCACACTCGCGAACACTTGAGTAATTTAGCGGTACTTTGGCGTGACGTATTTTCGCTCGGCGGAGCGTATGATCAATCGGCGTAAATGAGTGCGTATAAATTCTGGTTGGTGAGCTTCTCATCTTTGCCTCGAGTTACACCCGTGGATGCACAATTAGCCCCGCCTTGTTCTCTCGGTTTGCCTCCAATTACGGCCACGGCCGTCTCTTTCGCCCCCCGAATTTTATCTCTCCCCTCCTCTCACACCCGCTCTTCTCGCCGATTCCGATCGTTTCTTCCGCAGATCGATGGAATTTCCTTTCCCGACGGGGGGGGGGGGGGGGGGCATTCCTTGACCACGAGAGAAAGAAAGAAAGAGAGAGGATAAAAGAAGGGAGAAAGAACAGTGAACTTTGTGTTGCACGTAATACAAAACCGGTCCGAAGCTTAACGAGGGAAGTTTCTTAATCGGCGCGATAGACAGCTTCTCTCTCTTTCCCTCTCGTCCTCGAAAAGCGTAGCCTCTCCCCCTCGAAACGAATAATCCCGATCGATCGAGCGCGCGTCTAGTCCTCTGTTCCCGTCTATACCCGGCTCGCATAAATTTCCAATAACTCGTAACAAATAACGAGGTAAACTCGTACAGAGCAACAGACGTAAGCCGCTTTCCCGGTATCGCATTCATTCCTTCGCTTTTGACGCGAGTATAACACGACAAATCTCACGGCGTGTAATTTCCTGAATAACGTACGATGTTTACATAGCGTCGGATAGCGTTTTGATAATTTGTCTCTTTCGTTCGATCCGCCCTTTGAATTTCACGCGACGCGAAAGCGAAATTGTATTGAAGAAGCGTTGAAAAATATAGAGAAAGGTGATCAAACTTCGATCCCAATGATCCATTTCTCTCTTCCTGTATCTGTATCTTCCTTTCTTTCGATTTTATCGCGATTAAGGGATCGGATGTGACGCGCGATGATTTGCAGAAAGTGATTCCTCGAATTATAATAAAGAAAATTAAAATAAATTTTACAACGAGAATGGCGATAAATTTCGAAACTTTTTTCTCTCGACTTTATCTGCAATGTAATTTTCCGATAATTATGCTTCTGCTTTGTCGTTCCCTCTAAAAATTAAAATATTTTAAAATTTCATCTCGAAATTTGAAACGATCTTATCACTTGAACAAAATAGAAGGCTTCTATGGAAGAAGGCTTCGATCATCTTATTTCGATATCAAAGGAAATAAAGAGAGGGACATGTTTCCTGCATCCCAATTTCAATCGTACCCGAAAATATTGAATATTATTTGAATCTATCCCGATTCCACGCTAAATAATCCGACCATCTTTCTTCGTCCGTTTCATTTTCGCGGCCCCCGTTTTCATCGCCTCTTGCGTTCCTCGCCTCAAAGTTTTAATCAAGTTACCTTCTCACGAGCGACAAAGATATCCGTCTCGAGCGCGCAGCCACTGCAAACGGTGCTAATTTGACGTTGGACGAAGACAAAGAGGCGCGAACAAACCCCTTGCTCCGGCCAAAGGATGGGGGAAACTATCAGCGACGTCCAAAAAGACGTCGAGCGTCTTCCGTCACAGAAAGCGGCTGAAGACCGCTTGATTGACCGAAGTTTCCCACCCACTGCTTGTTTTTTGTCCTCGCCCACAATGTTTCTCAAAGTTGGAAGAATCAGACGCGACGAACTACTACTTGGATGGATGGAAACTCGATCGTCGTCCTCGAACGATCTCATTCTAAACCTATTAAACGCTCAAGTTAATTGTTCTACACAATTTTGAGGAAATTTGAAAAATTATCCTCGTTACGCATTCTACAAAATCCTTGTCAAGATCTTTCTACCATTAATCGTTAAATATTAAATCTCAATAACAATTTCTTATTTATGAATTTATGTATTCACAGAGATTTTCAATCGTGCTAAAATGTTTCTTCTTGTTACACGATTTTTTAGAAAATATGCAATAACATCAAATAACAGACAACTTAAAAAAATAATTTTCGACCATTCATTTTACCAAACCTTTATTCATTATCCAATTCGAAATTTCTCCATTCAAATTTCGATCCAAGCTCTGGGAAACGAATTGCACAATTTTTGCACACACTCGGGACGAAGAGAGGCATCCGCTTATGAAGCAGTTTGGCTTCGAGCAAAAACGAGCGCGTGCGGCGCAAAGCGCATGGGTAAAGTCGGGCCGCGACGAAACCATAAAGAATTTACGAGGGGTGTTTCCCCGGCTGTGGCGGGACAACGCACTTGTACAGGCTTCGTTTACAGAACGACAAAGTTGGCCGTTACCGCGAATCGTGACGCGGAATGGGCGCGCATGCGAGGCTTTCACGGTTCCCGCCAACCGTTCCTCTAAAAAAGAGGAGCGCAGGCAACCCCGCTCCTCCGCGCTTTGTATGCCGGCTGACCGCTCTCCACGATCGAAAATTCAGTAGCCGCCCCGCATATATCCGATCCACTCCTCCAACAATAAAACCAATACAACAGATTCCGAAACCGCTTCGATCCTACTTCTTGCGCCTCCATCCCCAAATCACCATCCCGATACATTTTTCAGGCTTCCCTGGAAATTTCGGCTCAACTTTGTAGATCTTCCCTTCATACGGTTACGTTGATTTCGTATACGAAAAGTGGATGTTACGATGATTTTAGATAATGGAAACGGGAGAAAATTTCGATCGAATTGGGATAGAGATTAATGTTAATGGCAAACTGAGAACTAAAACAAATAATACAATGAATTTTGTTTTACTGGGTTCGTTTAAATCTAGATTTCTGGATAATATTTCTCAGGTAGCCACTCAGAAATTGTTACTCAGAAACTCTATATATCAACTTCTTCGTCGGATTCTCCGCAACTATATAAACTCTAGAAACTTGGCAAGGATATAATTTAATACTAGATAGTTTGATAGAGTAGGAAACTTTTTTTTATTATCCATTCTCGTAGAAACAGATCTTATGGATCCATAACGGCATCACATGCTCGGTTGACAACACCGAGCATCGGGGAATACTGCCAGTTGTCAACAACACGCGGGACAAGTTCGTCAAGCAAGTCCGCTTACTATCCAGGGTTGCTGGATCGCGGTTACATCGTGGTGGACTGTTGGCGGCCAGGACGACAAAGAGAGAGGCAACAATGCGGATGCGATTAATCTTCGCCAATATCGCCTCGTCCTGCCTCGTCTTCCTCGCAGCGTTGAGCAAACGAGAAAAGGGAACGAGGAGAAAGAGAGGGACGAAGACACTGGTAAAGGAGAATGAAACGAAGGGATCGTTGCGTGTACGGGGATCGAGATTGCGAGGACGACGACGACGAGAGCTTGTGAAATTCGAAGCTGTATGGGTATTTCGCGATGCTGGACACAAAAGCCTTTGAACACGGCTGTGGAGAATCGTTTCGAAAAATGTCCGCAAATGCGTGAGCTCGTGGCGAGCGGACGAGATTTGCGAAATTGCGAAAAGTGGATGTAATGGGTCGAATGGAAGAGATATAAGTGAAAAATCAGTTGAAAAATGGTTTATACGTTTATGTATATAATCGAGATGGATAAATGTTTGATTTGACGAAAGAAATTTTCATTTCATTTATAATTCGATCCAATAGATATTTAATATCGTGCACAAAAGTCGGGAATGTTTTCTTTTGTACCAATAACATAAAATATTGCTTCGCATACGGTAAAATTATCCATGATCCGGAATGAAACATTTTCAAATTCTTTTCATAATAATAACTTTTGCACAATCGTATTCCAGAATAAAAATTGTCTATTTACCCTTCAACCCTCCCTTCTTCCGCCCCATTTTCCATTTTTTAAAGTATCAATAAAACTTGCAAAATATATAATTTGGAAAATTCGCTTAATTTGTAAATTAAACGGGATCCAGTCGCATCACGGGACTGAGAAAGAAAATATTATCGATGGCCCGTTGTTCCGTTACAGGTGGAGCGATGGTTGGGGATGATGGTTCATCGAGCGAAATAAAGGCTGGATCGATTCGCAATAAATCGGCGAAACATCATCGGCCGCGATGTCCCTTGCAATTTAACCAGCGGTTGAATAAATCCGGCCTGCTGAAAAATTAAAATGCACCCGCTGCGGGAGACAATAAAAATCAGCGGAAAGAGAGAGAGAGAGAGGGGAGCCAGGAGGCCGCCATGATGGCCGCTGCCGCGCGCTCATTTGCAATTCGTGATTCGGCATACGCAACGTCATCGCGCGTGCGAAACCCCGATCTCGACATTCTTCCCTACGCTTTCCGTTTCGAAACATTTGCGTTTTATTCGAATCGCGTTTGAGCGTCACATTCTATCCCTCTCTTCCCCTCGTCTTTCTCTCGTCCACCCCTTTTCTCTCTTCTTTGATCACCTGTCCTTCCACTTTTCTTGTCATTTTTCATTCCTCGCTTGCCCTTGCTTTCATCTTCTTCTTCTCTCTCTCTCTCCCTTCCCTTTGTCCTCTTCGATTCTCCATCCTCGTCCTCGAGTCGACTGGCGCGCATTCGAGGCACGCGCGGAAAATTTCGAAAAGGAGAATCAGAGGAGAGGACGAAGGGACGTACATCGACACACACAGCCACCCTTTTTGCGTGCATTACGGCTATTTACAGCCGGGGCGGAAGGGACCCGTTTACGCGCGTACGTGCGAGCGAAAAGCGTTTCGAAAATCTGCACGAAGGTGGCACCGATGGGGGAGGGAGGAGGGAGCAGCGTCGACACGCGGCGAAAGCGAAAATTTGCGCGCGATCGCGATACGTGCTCGCGTCCATTGTGCGAAATTTCGACGGAAGAGAGAGAGAGAGAGAGAGATCGATAACGCGATAGAGAACGAGTTAAACGCGTATCAGAGATCGAATTTTATTTTCCCCTCGTCAGGGATATCAATTACACACGTCTATTAATTAAAACGTTCCATTTTAACGGCTCGTTTTAGATTATTTTCGATGGGACGACGTTGCGACGAACGCGACGAGAGAAGATCGTCGGGATGGAATTTGACTTTCGGCTTGGAGAGAGAAAGAGAGAGGAAAAAAAGTTTACACCCAGCGCGAAACATTTCACGCTCAACGTCTACCGTCATTTTTATTTGAATTTTTTAACGGGTACTTAACAAAATTCGTTTTAAACGTTTTTTTTTAATGGATTACGGTGAAACAATTTTAAAATTACCCGAACGAGATTATTCTATTTCCATCGAACGAAAATTTTTTCGAGTTCTAAAAGAGATGTGAATATTAAGAGTGAAAGAAAAAAAAAAATCAAAATTGGTATGGAAAAAATTTGTAGCGTGCAAAAGATGGTAAAAATTAACTTCCAAGATGTTGCAAAGGATTCGAAATATTCTTATCTTTTCTGTTTCCTGTAAATTTTATAAATTTACTCGTATTTCCAAATGTGATGAGCGTCAACTAGTAATTTTCTATACATCAAACTTTCGATATTTTTGATATTTGTATATTTTTCACTAAATATCACAAGCCACGGAATACAATTTATAATTTATAAACGAACAATGAGACGACGAACGATACAACTAGCAAAGACAGATCCACGCGCAAGCCATTTGGCCATTTCGCAAGGGGTTGGATCCATCCATGCGCCGTTCTCACGTTCTCTTTATACGATTCGGATCCAGGGCTGCACGCCAAGCCAGGCCAATATATATATATATATATATATATATATATATATATATACTGTACGATATGAAGGCAAAGAAGAGGAGGGGGTGGAGAGAAATGTGCGCACGCGACACATTTCCAAGTCGGTACGATCGAATCTCTCTCGATTTGACGACGGTGAATCGAAATTACCACAGATAGAAACGGAAGACGAAAGGATTGAGAGGTCGGAATGGATGGGATTGAAAGGATACGAGCGCGCGAGCAATCGCGAAAAATTGTCGCGGATAGCGCGGACCTTGGGGCGGGTGATATCTGAATATCGACGAGGCGAAGTTGGAAGCCGAGCGAGCGAGCGAGCGAGCAGGGCGGGGATTCGATCCGAGTTCGATAAAAATTCTCTCGATTTTTCGCGCCGATCCAGGGGATCAAACGCAGTTTCAGTCAACTTCTCCCGGCCGGGAAGCCTTAAATACGAGCGGCGCGAGTCGGCGCGACGTTATGGAACTTATGGGGAAACTTTGAATGGGACCTAGGAATTCTTCGTGTCTCGCTTATAAAGAACGATAAGTAGCGGGAGATTGTAAAGGGGAGAGTGCAAAGAGAGCGGTGGAATTGTTACTTGTTAGAGAACCGTACGTTACGGTTTCGGTGACCCCGTTCAAATAAATCCAATTTTCAACCGCGAGCAAGCGGAAGAAACTTTTCCAACGTTTTACCTCTTTCGTCATCTTTTCGTATTACTTGACGATTATTCTACGCCTTAGACACGTAGAATCTTAATTCTACGTTTAAATAATTCCACGAATTAATCGCGCCATTGAATCATACCACGATCCTATACAAATATATAAATTTACATAAGTGAACGCAGTATGTTCTTGAGATGACCGACGAAATTCTAATAATCCGTTCCTTGTCTTCGTCGAACAGGCAGATACTTGTTTCTTCGTACACAAAGCAAACTTTGTTTCTCAAATAATTAAAAAAGATATTAGAAATTACCATTGATACGTAATACGAGATAAATACAATCTCGTAAATACGCACAAGTTACAAGATCCCTCCCTCCTTCTTTTTTCGTACCGTGCACAACACAAGACTCGGAAACGAGATGGCAAGAAATTTCCTCTCCCTATCGTAGAGTTGACATTAAGGGGAGGGGAGAGAACGGCGGCCGATACTACCGTGTCTATAGCGATCGCGAGAAGAAACGTTTCCTCGAGGCGATGGCTTTTACACCGCGGAGCGTTACGTGGGTGGAAAGCACTTCTTCCCGTAGCGTGGAAAAGCATCTCGGCCTGCATTTTCAATATATGGCTCGATACATGGCCCCGAATTTATGGCCATTCTCGAAACCCAAATACTTCGTCCAGGCCGAGTCTTTGTATGTGTACGTGTGTGTGTGTATACTCGGCGACATCGGCAGACGCGGCGCGGGATAGTTGAAGGATCGGCGGCCGGAGAACGCTACTCGAGTTTCAATTAATTTGGGGAACCGTCGTTCCGTTTGTTTGCTCTGACCAACGAAACGGTTCTACGCGGTTGCAAAATAGCCATTCGATGATCCGACCAGTTTTCGGCTGCGATTGCCAATCCGGCTTACTCTTCTACCGGCTAGATTTCGGATCTAGTTTCGTTCTAACAGAATCTAGAGATACTAGGTTTATCTACAGAGTTTATCTAGGATACCAAATTTTTGAAAGTTTTCCATAATTGTACGCGTTTCACGAATCAATTTTATTTTACGGAGACGTGGAATTTGTGTTTGTATAATACGTATACGTCAATTTTTCAACGAGCAGAAAGAAGTTAATAATTAATAATTGAATTAAACAAGTTACAAGTCGTGGGAAATATGTAACAATGATGTGCTTTGTCGAAATGTTGGACCGTGGTTACAATATTCGATCGAAAATATACATATTTAGACGTATTTTATATTATTATTTTATTCGTTCGTGTTATATATCGTAATACGTATAATATGATAAATTAAAGTAATAGGAGGAAAATGAGAAACATTGCAGTTTAAAAAAAAAAATATATATATATATATATATATCGTTATAATTGCGAATTGTCATTAACTCACGATCCTCGTGCTCGGGTAATTCGACGAGTCGAATCGTGAGAAATTTGTTGAAAAATTCCAGCATGAGGGCGGGCGTTCGTCCATTCCCGGAATTCCTGCACCCGCATTTCCTCCCTCTCTTTTTCTTTCTCCGAACAGGCGAGAGCGACTTTTAGCCGCTGGTCGTGACGATGACGTACTTGGACCATCATTACAAACGTTTGAACAGGAGGACGAGGAAACAGTAGTCGGCATTTTTGAGTGCACTCCCCCAGCCCACGGGATAGAAACACGTGTAATGGAAGAAGAAAAATATAGTTCGCGGAAATGGGCACGTAATGTCCGGGCAAGAAGGGAGTTAAAAACAACCGCGTAAAAAAAAATCAAACAAACTCGTGTTATCTCGTGCAATGTCCTTTTAAAATATACTAAAGAATTAATACGATTAATATGGAAAAGATGATAGGATTTCTCCTCTTCCCGTCAACAGTCTTTGGAACAAAATGAGATGTAAAGAATAAATCTAGGATTTCTGGAAAAACGATTTACGCGACCTTTATTCATAAATTGTTTTTAACTCTTTCGTTATATTCTTCACAATCAACTAGTACGCGTTTCAAATATTTTGCTCACTCGTAACGCATTCGTTACTGAATTACCCCTCCTGTTGTTTGTTTAAATTTGATTAATCCAACATACTTACGTAATACATTCTCCCCTTTTACAATATTCATCAATTTTCAACGAGAGAAAAGGGATCGCGCACCGTACAAAAGATCGGCTAAACAAATTGGAATTCTATCCTCATCGGGGGAACGATAAAAAGAACAAGCTGTTTCCTTCACCTTTTATGAAAAATCGCAAAAATTACCTTCTTCCAACTATTTACCAAGCACGAGAAGGAGAGGCGAGAAATAAATCCAAGAAATCGTAGAAACATCATTGGAAACGAGAGCGAGAAGAAGAAAAAGAAGAAGAGGAAGAAGCCTTTAAAGGGAGAATATTTCAAAAATGCTGACCGAACTTTATCTTTCCGATTCCACGGGACCTATATATCCTGGGCCGAAAAGCAGGGAGAACGAAGGAATCGCTTGTGTCTCCGTGTACGTCGTCCCTCTCTTTCCCTCGCCCTCATACGTATATATACGTATCTCGCTCTTCTCGTACAGATGCAATCGGCCGCTTATGTGTCGGTGAAAAAGGACTCATATCGCAGAGCCCTCGAGTGTAACAGCGTTTGCCGTTACTCATATCTCGCATTATTGGAATTTAAGCTCGGTGGCTGGCTCCTCCGCCAGGCTTCGACCTTGAATCGACGAACGTCTTCCTCTCGCCTTCCTCCCCTCCTCGATAACGACCAAAGGAGAAGATGTACGCTTAAGGGACGCTCGGCAGCCGAGGTCCCTTTTCATCGAATACCTTTATACCATTCAACTGTCTTTCAAAGGGAGGAGGGGAGGGCGAAAGGGAGGGCGAACGCTGGAAGGTAGTCGCGTCACGCAGACTGGAATAGGATGTCAGAGTCAGACGATGGGGGGACCGAATCGATACGTGCCGGTTCCCGGAGAGTATCGAAGAAGGAATCGGCAAGAAGTGGAGGTGACGATCGGACACGCGCTGGAAAATTTCGATTTTTTTTTCTTTCGTAACCCTTTTCGATTGTATCGAGAAATTTGATTCTGGAAATTATTGATAATATATATATATAGGTGGTTAGAAGGATGTCGCACGTTTCTTTCGAAGTGAGTTTTTCTGTGGAAGAATACGAATTAGTTGAAGAGGATATAGGCGAGGATAGATCTTTTAACACGTTTCATTCTAGATGCATCGTAGTTTCTTGGTATTTCTGTCTATCTCAATAGGAGACCAGTCATAAATCCTTCGAAAGTTGGGATTAGTAGTTTGTTATCTAAGCGTTCGGTTCGAATTTCGATAAGATCTTTCCATGGGATTATTATTAATCGATCACCCCTCGTTAACAAAAGACTTTTGAACAGAACTAGGGATTAAAATCCATAATGTTAAAATGTAAAACCTTCTTAATAAAACCCTCTTTCATTTTAAGATGGAAAAAAGGAATTGGATTTCACAAATGGATTAACCAGTTTACCACTCGTTAATTCTACTCGGCGCATCATCGATCGATCAATAATATCCCCGCGGAAATTAAAATTTACGACGAATCTTCTGGAATCTCGGGCATAACCGAAAAGGACGGTTCCGGAACAAGCTGGCGCAAAGTGGATCCCGCAAAAGGCAGGACCGTAATAGTTACTCGATTAACGAACAGCTTAAACCGCTCGAAAAGCCGCATAATCCGCATCGTTCTTAAATATAATGGGCAAACAATTTCGCGGGAACATCGGTCGGTTTACCCACGGACGTGAACCCCACACCCCGTTCCCCGGCTGCGTTCACGTTTTTCGACGTCGTTCGTCGTTCGTCCGTGGGCGTCGTTGGTGGTAGTAAATTAAATCTGTCGGATTATGAAACGGGAGAGTAGAGCATATATGCATAAGGACGGGTTTACATTCGATTCGCAGGACGTGGTAGGGCCGAAGGGAGGGAGGGGGAGTTATCGTTAACCTGCGTCGCGACGAAAACAAACGATTTCGTAATGGAAATTCGCGGTTCATATTTCCACGGAGATTTCCCCTCCCCCCTCTCTCTCTCTCTCTCTCCCTCGAATCGGTCTCGAATCGAACGAACGAGTTCCACCAGTTCCAGCAAACAGACTGCTTCCAACTTTCGAAATCTTGCAAATATTTTGCTATCCGGATATGTATATCTTCGTTAACTCCTGTGCGGGTCTGCGTGGATATTCTGCATGAAAGGATGAAAAAAAAGAAACGAAAGAGAGAGAGAATCGTCGAGAGAGAAAAATTTCCGCATAAACTCCTTACTTCTCGTAACGATCAGCTGTTCCCTTCCTTCGAAGGAAGCGTACAACTCCTCGGGGAGTGAAGAAAGGACGATCGTCTCCCCGTCTATCGAGTTTCTTTCGAGAAAGAAAATCGAAATTACGACTCGGTGGTAACGACTCGATTGCGCCATTGGGAGGAAAGTGTCACTCGATTCGAGGGAGGAGGAGGAGGAGGAGGAGGATGGCTTGGTGGCTCGCCTCGAACGTCTCTTGTATCGAGGCGTCGCGATGATTAAGTGTCTTATCGAGGAAGGACGATTAATTGCTATCGTACTTGTCGCCAAGAAAAGAGCCACTTCCTCGCCGCTAACGTTCTTCCCCGCGTGACGAGGCGGCAAAAACCTACGAGACTATGGATCGAGCGGAGGCGAGCTTCCCGGCAAAAAGCTAAGCCAGGGGGAAATAACTATGCCAATTACGATTTTTATCGCGGCCCGTCCCTACTGCTACTAGCTACGCCCCTAAAACCGTGCGAATAACTGCGCTACAAAAATCGCAGCGAACGCGTAAAGCCGAGTAACGCGCGACGGCTGGTAATGAAAAGTGGTTGCGCGCACAGTGAATTATGGAACGCGACGATGTTTATGAAGTTAAGAGGGGGATGATATTCTCTTCCAATTTTCAAACATCAAAAATTTGAAAAGCGACGATAAAAATAGAAATTGAGAATATTTCTTCTCTAGAGGTGTCTTTAGAAAATCTTAGTATACTTGGAATTTTAAGATTTACTCTCTTCTGTTATTCTAATAAAAATTGTCAATCGTCGTAATTGATAATCGATTCAAAATAAATGCATGTGGAACGAATAAAAATAACATTACGAATCGATTAAAAAATTATCGAATTGTAAAATTTTATATTTAGTCGGGTAAGGAAGAAAATTGGAGATAATCGATTCAGATATAGCATCAGCAATATCGAAGGTGCACAGATACGATCTTAAGCGTGTTCTCATTATTGAAAATTGGAATTCTCGTAACGAGAGCGAAGAATTATCTCGATGAAAAGTGACGATAATTCGCGAAAGATGAAACGAAAACAAAAAAAGAAAAAAAAAATGCAAGATTCGAATCTTAGCAAAGCTATATATATATATTATATATATATACCATTCCGCATGGTATCCACGAATAAAACCGGTGCTGGAACTGGTTATTTATTGGCGGCCCGTAGCGCGCATATCGGCGGTACAATCTTGGCCCGGGCGGGCAGAAAAAGCTGAATGCGCACGATACAACCACGTAAAGGGAGGAGGAACGAGGCTCACGTGCTCACGGCACGTTAAACTTTCAATGGTTCGGCTACTTTAATACCATCTGGAAAGTGTAGCAGCCTACGACGAAGAGGGAATGGAGAAGAAGGAGAAAAAGAAGAAGAAGAAGAAAACGATGGAATTTCTTGGCTCCAGCCTCTGTGTCATTGGTTAGGTTATCCCTCGTCTCCGGAATTTCCTCCACGCAACAACTCTAAGCGTAATTCGATTTATTATTCATACCGGTTTACCATGGTGAACCACTCCTTCCCCTCCCCGCGCATATATAACAATAAATGCTGACAATGCACGACAAACACCACCACCGGTTATAAATTAAATTCATAATTTATTCGCGAGCCTGTGGGTCACAGACGTGAAACACAGACTGACGGACATATCTGGAACGAAACTCGTGGCTCCGAAACTCGTTCTTACCGCGTCTCGTTCGAGAAACGAGATTAACGGAGGGAAGATTGACGTAGTATTATCTCTATTAATATCTCTGAAAATCAAGGAATCCCGGGACGTCGGTTGGGATCAACGTTAAACCAAATGGAACATCCGAGAAAGGTGTTTTCGGGGATGGAAAGGTGGCCGGAACCCATAACCTACCGTCCTCGTTTTCCTTCATCTTGGACGGGAAGAACGGGAGGAGGAGAGTGTGTACGGCGAGTAACCGATCTTCGATTCCGGTTATTAGGTCCTAAAATCCCCTCCCTCCCTTCTTTTCGATCTTCCATCCGAAATAGCTTTGGCTCGAATTTCGTGGATGATGATCGGAAGCGAAAAAAGAAGAAGAGAAAGAAGGAGGAAAAAGAAAAAAAGGAAGCGAGATGAAAAGAGAGAAAATAAAATAAAAAAAAAAAAGAAAAGAAACGATTCGACTTATGAAAGCTTTTTCAGTCTCACCTTACCGACACAGGTAGCAACCTCGTCCAAACTCGAGCCACTCCAAAGTCTCCGGGTTCAATCTGATTCCGAGGAATTGGATACAATGTCTGGGGCTTCGCCACCAGAACCGATTCGAAAGGTCCGACACGACAATATCAGACTCGTCCCCCTCGGTTTGCATCCGATACGCCGCCGCCCTTTTCCACTTTTTCCTACGCCTCCTCTCGATTTCGAACGACGGGGCGAGCGTTCATTGTGCGCGGGGATCGGTGGATGAAAGCGGGCCGTGTAATATCGGACCGTTCCGTTGGAAATTGATCGACTGCTTGCCATTACCATTCACGAAATTCCTCCACGACGACGACGACGACCACGACCACGATCACGACCACGACGACGACGACGAACGAGGTCTATTTAGAAACAGAACGGCAGTAATCGACCGAATGCTACCGAGCTATGCCCTTATAACCCATCTACGTATGTATGTATGTATGTATGTATACGTGTACGTACATACGATGACCCGGGCAAAATTCTATTTCGGTGTATTACGATCGAAACGTCTTGCGACGAGAGAAACAGATATAAGCCAGCCAGTCAAGTCTCAAATTTGAAAAATTCAAAAGAGGAATTGAAATAAAGATTTTTCCTAAAAATTTACGAGCGAATCTGTTGCGAAGAAAAAAAAATTATTCTTAGATGAAATTTTTTTTCCGGAGAGAATATTCGGATTCGAGATATTATTATTATTATTATTATTAATTAATCGAATAAATTATTTAGGGAGAAATTTCGAGCGCGGAGTCAAGAAATTAATTAAACATTGGCATTAATCCTGGGGATTAATCGAACGATAAATTCTTCTGGAATAACTTTGCCACTTGACCACCGACGAAATCAACGATATTAAAATTATCGGTTGCACGCGTGCAAACCGTCGACAATTTCACGATTAACTAGAAACAAAAGAGACGTTTGATGTAAATATCAATTCGAATATCGAAATTGCCATTTGTAATTCAATTCTAAAGCGTGTTCCCTCGCATTGACGAATGTCGAATATCGCTGATAATTGATCGCATCTTTCCACGCATTCCTTCGATCAATTTCGATCTGCAACAGACATCTATCAAAGAGAAAGAGAGAAAAAAAGAGAGACTATTTTCGAGACAGGTTTGAAATTTAATTACACCTCGTATCACGATCCTCGTTGAAAGAATCGAAGACGATACGACGATAGATTTCGACTTTTCTCAACGCAATCTAACGATCGAACATTTGGGAGGAAGGGGAGGGGAGGAACGTTTTATGAAGACGAAACACCGAGCATCGAATTGGACGACACGTTTTCGAATTTTCGTGCAAAATATTCGCCGTGATATCCGTAATTGTGTTACACGCAAAATCGCTCGTGGAAAGAACGTAATCAGGTCGAAAGTAATAAACGTTGTCGCGAACGATAGATCGATCGTTCATAGCGGTAATTATAATAAAAAACAACGAATATCGTAGAATTTTCTGACGGGTTTGATGAAAAATAATAAAGGGAAGCGTAATTAACGCCAGACGATCTTTGAATTTTCTTTTTTTTTTCTTGCTTTAAGATTGTTAATAATAATCGGGATTGTTGTAAGAATTTATAATTTTAAACGTGATAGAGACACGATTATTAATCTTTATGCAACTTTTTTAATTTTCGAAATTTGTTAAATGTGTCACCGATTATATCTCCATTAAAGCTAATCATTTGTTTTATAAAAAGTTAAATATATTTTGACTGGAAAATGCGAAAGTTCTTTTTCTCTTTTTCCAAAAATTTAATCAATTAATTTGTTTTCTGAATAATTGTTAGATTTTATATAATGCAAATCTATCAAATCCCATCAAAGAGATTATAATTTCCACGAGTAATCTATATTTATACGAAACATTTATCATTCGATGTAAACGATTCAAGTTTGAGATACGCGACATGAAATATCACAGACTCGCTTCTAACCTTCTCACGTTTAATGCTTAAAACTTAACAATAAAATAATTATTAATTCAATTTCTCTATTAATCTTATCGCAAGAATTTAACAAATAATCATTTCGAAATTTCCGTATATAATATATAATCCATACGAATATATGACGATAATTCTAACAGAATGTTAACAGAATGTTCTGCCAGCTCGAAACATCCAATGCACGTATTTATACGTATCGGGATAGAGAGAGAGAGAAAAAAAAAAGGATAATAAACTCGAATATAAAAGCGGAATTAAATCGAACGCCGTCCTACTCGAAAATGTGATCGTAGTGAAAAATCATCGGGCGAAAATTTCCATCTCGATTTTCGGTAATATCCGGCTCGGTTTATTAGATACATTTTAACGACGAAACGAAACATTTTACATTAAAACGGGACACGGTCGAAAAATTTCCACGAACGAAACGTCCTTCCGCGTTATATTGTTCCCGGATCTATCGTTAAAATGGTGAATAATATTTGGCAGCAAGGGTGCGCGTGAAACGCACGTGCGTGCGTGCGTGCGTGCGGTCGGATCGCGTGACAGCACAACGTCAAACGAACGAATTACGCGGTGGACGGGCGCGTATATCCGGGATAAACCGGCCGTGCCAGAAACCTTTCCATGCGAAATTTTCAACTATCCGACAAATAATGGTAATTCCTGATATAATGGAATCGACTGATCCGATGATTCCGGCTACGGGTTACCGCGATTCCGTATGTCAATGTCTCTTTCGCCGCTAATGGACGATCGAAAGTAACCGGTTTTTTCGCTTCGGATTTTAACGATTTAAGTTTAACGATTCTGCAAGCTGTTGCTTTTGCGGCGTTCATTATTTTTCGAAAATTGACGAGTATAATAGTGACGTTATCGATGGAAATTTGCAAGAAATTTCGGGAAAATGTTACGATTTAAATATTAATTCGCCGGTTAATTTTAATTGTAAAATACGTTCATCGAAAATTTTGGCGAGTGAAAGATGGTATTATTAATATTTAAAGATTCTTGACGATATTGTAAAATTATAATTTCGCGAAGGAAATTTCGTGTGAATATAGGATGGGTTATATCTGGAGCAATTATTTTTTCGTTTTTTTCAAATGTAACTTCGTAATGATATAAAATAGAGCAAAAATATTTAACTATCGCTTTTATTGTAAAAAAATTGTTAGGAAAAAATTCATATTCAGAAACTGACGAAAAAAATTGTTGCCCGTGTAATTTATCGTCCTCTGCACAAATTTTCATTGAAATCAGAATTCATTAAAATGGACGCTTTCGCGAATTGTTGTGTTGTACTTGTCACAAGAAATTAAAGGGTCTAAAGTGGAAGAATATATGATCATTTGGAAAAAAGAAAATTGAAAGAAACTTTATGAATAATGCAGTGTAAGATCGTATTTCTTTCGAAAGATTGCATATAACAAAACGCACACGATATTATACAAACAAAATAATGTTACAAAAAATCGAAATTGATACACTTACGTCCCACCATGTATTTTCTCTGAATCCTTCAATTTTAAATTTTAAGTTTAGAAAAAAGTTACTTTAGAGTATCTCGAAAAATAATTTTTCATTTTGATATTGTTAAAACACGTGCGTATAATTTTTTATCATTATATTATAATTACAGTGGCTTGTTATTTCAAAGCTCGATCTTTTTCTCTCGATCGTTTCTCGATTATATTTCGAACGATAGGATCGATGCTTTATAATCGAACAATACCATCGAATCGCGAAGAACGCACGACGATATTATATTGTCTCTAAAAATATATATGCACCGCCGTTCTTCAAATATTTACCACCAAACCTTACTCGCCCCTTGTCTTGTCGGATGGAATCACGTTCACCGTGTCATCGCGCGGCTGAAAAAAGAAAATCTCAAAATTGAAATTTAATCTCGAAGCGAGTTGGCCAGCCGATCCCGCGGAATTGGGGAGAGACGGAGAAAGCAAACATCCCTTTTCTTAGCTGTATCCCTCCTCCCCTCTGAACCGACGAATTATCCGCGGCACGTATTTATCGAAGAAACTCCACGAACGAACGGCGCAGAAAGAGATTCGCGGTGGTGTGGATCCAATGACACTGTCGTTATTACGAGCCAGATACGTGCAACCACGGCCGACATCGAATCAAAGAAGGTGAAAAGAGAGAACAGAAGAAGAAGAAAGCGAGGACAAAGAGGAGGAAGTGCAAGAAGAGATAAAAAAAAAAAAGAAAGAAAGGAAAGGAAAAAGATATCGCAAGCTCGGTCGATAAAATACAAACAGAGACAGAGGAGGGACAGTGCATAATGTAAATGAAACCACCTCGATGGAGGCGGCACCTGAATATTTTTCCATCTGCATCGCGGAATACAGATATTCAAGAGGCATCTTGCCCTCATCCCCTTCCCTATCTGCCATCTACCCACCCACAGATCCGTTCCATCGTATATACGGGTGGTAGAGGAGCGCAGTTCTTCTTATAGAACCGAACTTCGACCGTTCCGCTCTCCTTTACCATTCTCCCTTTCCCTGGCCTCCCCAGACTTCGGGGAAGTGGTACGTGGGCGAAATTTCAACGTGACGAGCATACAGTGTCCCCTCGGCTACGACTCCTTCCAACGCCTCGCTACCTCATCGTCCCACCACTCCCCCATCATTGGCCGCCTATACGCGATGCGACGCGAAAATTCGCGAAACAATTTTCAAAAAGTTGGCAAAAATATCGTTTACGAAATTTATAAGGAGGAAATCGATTCGTTCGTTTATTTTCTTATTGATTCGCATTATGTTTTTTATGTTCACAACGAAGCTTGATTATCTTGCGCTGGAAAAAATATTAAAATCTCTGAGACGGGATTTAAGGTAAAGGGGATATTCTCTTCGACGATTATTATCGACACGATAGGAATAGATAAATCCGATTAAATAAATTTCGCTCTACGGTTGTTGATCGCGTAGCAAGCAATTTTACGATACGCATTATCCTTGAAGGGAGGATCCCAATCGGAGGGAAAGTTATACCAAACGCAACAAACTATCCATTCCGCTTATCGATTATCGTTAACTTTCATCCATCTACCTTCGACCATCTCCTTCGAAATCGAATATCGAATATCGTTGTTAAGCTTATCGTCTCGTATCGCTATGAGAAAAGCTCTCTCTCTCTCGTCGGGAAGAATACAGGCGAGGAAATCAGGATGGTGTCTAATTAAAATCAACGGGAACGAGCCGCCATAAGTAAATCCAGCTCCACATGCAAATGAACGTTACTTCGTGACGAGAATGCGCGCTCGACGAGCATCGTCACACTTCGAACGGTCTCCATTCGACTCCAGATCCGACCAAGTGCACCGACCAAGGAGTTGGTTCACGAGAAGAGGGGAGAAACATCTCGGCCGCTTTTGAAACGTGATGAATTTCGTCGGTTTATTTCGTTCCCAAGAACGTTTTCAATTCGTTTCACCAAACGTCCGAGCAATCCTCTTCTTCCCCGTCTTGAAGAGAATCCAGGTAAACGAAAGAATTGGAAAATCCGTATTGGAAAAAACAATTGCGTTGCTCTCCCTCTCTTTCTCTCTGTCAGAGAACAATTCGAGGAACGAAAAGAAGTATTATAAGAGCGAATAGGCGAAAATTGGAATGGAATGAGGGAACAATCGGAGCAATATGCAACAATGAACTGTCGTCCATTGGACACCGGTCCAACAGATAAAGAAATAGCAACGTGGAGGGGCGGAACGAAGACGGAAACGTTCTGAGCACGGAACCACGGCCGACGCGAAGGATTTTGCACCGGTCATCGTTTTACCCATCGTTTTACACCGCTGAACGGTCGAATAGGAGGCGAGATTGGCGAAGTGGTCGACAGACAGCCAGGGCTTCTGAATCGAAGATTAATTGCACGATTCACCGGCTCTTGCCAATGGGCACAGGATTCTCCCGTGGCTTAAGCAGACACGATGAAACACTTTCGAAGCCGCGAGACAGACACCACAGTGGTGGCAGGCAACGCCCTCGCGATTCACCAATTTCTCCGGCTATCGTCGTTTCGACGATCTACCACGGTTGCGTTTAATTGTACCGCTAGAGCTATACCTTTGAAAGAGCGTTTATCCACTCGTACTCGGCCAAGATTTCGATCCATGGAAAATTGAACTATTCTCCGATCTATCCACTTCTGTCCGTTCTATTTCTACTTTAACTTTCGTCCAAATAATTCTCTTTAACCTTCCTATCTAACTTCGTTACTTCGTTATTCATCCTTGAACTTTGACCTCGTCTTAAGATCCTCCCTCCTCTCTGTTTTCTGTTCCAGTCAGAATATTTCGCATAGTTCTCCAACATAAAACGATACATTAATTCGTAACTTTAAAATCTCTCTCTCTTAACGTTAAATATAACAACAAATAACTTTTAGAATTATTTTACAATAAGAAGAGAAACGACAACGATTGTCCAATTCGTAAATTTTCACACATCTTTCCTCATTATATACTCTTACGAGAATGATACATATTTCTTCTGGAAAGAGGAAAACCTCGATGCACTTTACTCGAGCGAAATTTCCCTCCGCGGGAAGAAGATACGTATAGAACGCGATACGAAGACGAGTATAAAGTGGAAGGAAACCGAATCGCGGGTTTTAAACGGCGAATAACTCCGGCAATCCGATAGTCTCGCGGTATCCAGAGATATACGAGCGTTTGGAGAGGGTGGGAAACGTGGGGTGTAAGCGAGCGAGACTTTTTGGCGCGCGACATGAATTATTTGGTCGAAGGAAAGGGACCGACTCGATAAATTTCACTTCTCCCTTCCTCGTTGTTCAAGGGGAAAATATCAAAGTTCGTGGAGAAGAAGAAAACGCAACACCTGTTAGCTACGTGCCACCGCTTACACGCCATTAAGAAGTTATTTTAAAATGCTATGCATAGGAAAGGCATAGAATTCCGGGAAACGCGATGCATCTCTTTCTGCTCTACCACTCTTATCATTTTTCTCCCCTCCTCCGTCGACAGTTTACCAATATTCTTATCCTCTTGGCCGAAGAATACGAATTTGAAAGAAGCGCGTATCGCGAAGAGGATTGAGAGCGAGAGTTTCCAAGTTTCGTTAGAAAAAGGAAAAAGGAATCGATAATTATACTCGACAAAATTTTCTAAATTTTTAACAGCTGCTCTTCGTGATTTCCAAAACGTAAAAAGAAAGAAGAAAAGAGGTGTACCATTGTGATACAACGATTCGAAAAATTATCGAAAATGGATCCCTTTTATTTCCAAGCATTTCATCTATTCTTATTTGATTAACGGTAAACCTTCATCGATGATACCTCTCGATGAAATATTTAAAACTTGAGTGAATCCGGTAAATTGATTTCGAAATTAGTTTCGATTAAATCAACTAATTTAAACGAATCCGGGAATACGAATGCCAATACTCGATAAATAACTTGAAACACACTCGGTGGCGAAAGATCGGTGACGTTTTCGACGTCAATATCGTGGCGAAATATATATGTAGGGCGTCGTAAAAGTAGACTATCTCGGTTTATCGCGTCGTACGTTATCGATATTGTCTCGGTATATATTAAAGCATCGGTCGTATCGACACCGGAGACATTTCTAGTCGTCTCCTTTCTCCCCTCTCCTTAACACTACGGCGAATAATCTTCGATAAATGTTGAGCCATTGATACGTAATGAGTTCGATGAATATCGAAATTGTATCAACGAAACGAATAATTGAAATAATAATAAACTGATATACTTATAAACACGTTCGAAAACATGTTTTTCGAAGCGAGAATAAACTTTGGTTTTCGCGCGACACATCGGCTCGATTTCTCGATTGTTCCAGGGGAACAAAGAGAGGGAGGGAGGAAAGCCGTAAGCCTCTTGCAGAGACTGTAAACATAGGGGATCAATTTAAACTCCGGATCTCCTCGAGTATGATCGAGTATTTTTTTTTTGTGAATCGAAAAGAGGGGGGGTGGAACAGTTTTGGCAGTTAAAGTTGGAAGAAATTCGAGTCACTAAGCTTTTTATCACAGTCGTAACACGTCCTTTGGTTTTAATGGCGCAATAAGAACGATCCACGGCGTAAGTTTAATAAGGGAGACCTCGCACTTTTTCCAGTCCAGCTGCTATTTAACAAGCGTGTCCCGATTTAATTATCGTTTTAATTAGAACAGAGGGAAAGAACTCTGATATGACCTGGTGAGCATTCATTGGAATATTATATTAGAGCAGTATCGGAGTAGTTGTCTTCAAAGTCATAGTCTTCAAAGGAAAGAAGTATTGAAAGAAAGCATATATATATGCAGAATTTTTATTAATGTACTCGTTCTTTGGGAAGATTCAATCGAAACAAATATTTAGGAATCGATTTAATTTTCTATTGGACGAGGTGGGAAGAGGATAAGGTGAAACGGTTCAGGCTGATACTATACAAGCGTAGTTTATCTAATTTTAAATATCCCAGAAGTTTAATTAATTTAAGGATATCGCACGATAAAGTTCTTTTTATAACGCATATATACACATTCTGCCTTATCGCATTATATTAACATTTATATTTAAACGATATTTTAATTAAAACGGGATATATGAATAGTATACCCCATTATCTTTAAAATTTTCATTAGTTCGAATTAGTTGATTTTTCTAAAATGTTGGCTCGAGTGTTTAATGGAATGGTATATTATATAATAGATACGAATACACATTCCTGTCTTTGAGGAGAGCGTCAATTTTTAACGCTCTACGTCAATATTTGTAGAAAGAGAAATGAAGAACGAGAAGAATTTTGATGGAAAAAAACATCGGACCGGAGTTTCGTTGATCATGTTCGACATTGAAAGATATACAAAAAACAATAGCACGGATGGATCGACGCGCGGATTCAACATTAACATTCATCAGGAACGAGGTGAAACTGTCGAAATATTCCTGGCAGCGTAACACAAAAGCGCATAAGGTTGAAACATTTTTTTACCGGCCTCTTTTTAATCAAAGGATGCTTTTTTCCTCCGGTTTCTCCTCCTCTCCCTCCCCCTTTCCCTCTCTTTTTCTCTCCCAGGTATTGTCGTGCATCGTTGATACGCGTTTGCACGCATCCTTTGAATTGCGCCGACAGAAACGACTATCGAACGGCCTGCTATTGCGGCGCACTGACGTCGATTCGATGCGATTCTCTTTTTGAACTCTTCCGGGGAAAAAACGGATCGTCAGGAAACCACAGCAACAAGGGCTTGGCTGCATTTGTGTCTTTTACCAAAAAAGAAAAAAGAAAAAGAAAAAGAAAGAAAAAGAGAAAAGAAAAGGAAAGATAAAAAAAAGAGAGGAAAGAGCAAGAAGAGCACATATGTGTTCGGCAATGGATGCAAAATCCATGAACGGCTAAAAATTCCATCGAATATCAAGCGTTACGAATATTTCTCGTTTCTTCTGATAATTCGAATGGAAATTTCACGCGATTCTGTAAGAGAGAAATATATTACATCCTCTTGATTCATTAAAAATTTATTACTCCCGGAAATTTTTCGTCTTTCGAAAGGACAATATCTCAATAATTTTTAGTTTATCACTTAAAACATTTAATCGGATTAAAGATTAATCGACTAAAAAAATCGTCTCTCTTGATAGTTTGCCCGTTCAATTAATAAATTGAATCGATTTGGACGTTCAAATCGCATTTTAATCTATCGAAATTAATTTATAAATAAATCAGAAGAACAAATAACTTGTTTTTGTGCTACGTACAAAATATATTATGTTAATCTCAACTTCAATTTTCATTCTTACAGCAAAATATAATAGCATTATTAACTAAATCATTGACAGTTATGTGCTCACTTTTTCAAGAACCGTCGCAGACGAAATCATGTACATAACATTTAGCAAAGTAAAAGTTAAAATTGAAGTAATAAGCAACTTGGTATTCGTGGGATTCTTTCTTTTTACTTCCCCCCTAATAGCATCCGAGTTTCTCGCATAATATATACATTCTCCCGCGAACTTTAAAATATCCTTGTCCCGTAACAAACTTCGCAACTGCGTATTTGAAAAACAAAATAATCGACAAGGATACACGGATGAAAATTTTCCGCGGAAAATTTTCCGCTTTGCAAAGGCAGCTTTAATGGATCCACTCAAAGTGGCTCGTACCTCCGTACCATTTTACTTCGAGTTCTATTATTCTACGAATACATTTGTTAACCGGCGTTATTGTCGGCGTCTCGTGGTTAACATTTCGACTTCATTGGTGAACCTTGATTAATCAACGGCTCCTCGTAAAAAAAAACTCACTCTCTTCGTTATTCGAATTTAATAGTTGATACACATTTCATCAAATCGTTTTATATTCTGGAAAAAACAAAGAATAAAGTCACGCATAGAATTTTTCAAGGATGAACGTTGTTGAATTCGTGAACAAAGCCCCTTTACGTACGAAACTTGGATGATTTTATTCATACACTTTCAACTTCTGAATATAATCGAATATTTAAAAAGTAGAAGACGAATTGTGAAACTGTATATAAGAGGAATCAAATTCTTTCCATTAAATATAAAAACTATTCCACAAATATATTTCTTAATTTGCATATTTGTCGAACAATTAAATATCAACTATTTCGACTTTCAAATTTATTCCCGTTTCCAAAAATATCGATCATCCGCATATATAGATCGAGCATAACGAACTGAAACGTAATCACTTTCGAACCATCCTCGATCAACCCTCATTACAGCGGCCCTTCCTCCTACAAGTTGAATCAATCACTAACCCTCCCCTCCAAGATCTTGTTCCATTAATAACGAGGGGATATAAAATGCACAAACTCCAATATTTTCGCTCGACATTCACCCGGCGTCCACGACTCTTATAAATACGTCAACCATAAATCTCCCTATTTGCTGCCATTACTTTTACCCGAGAGGATGAATCGATACGTCGGAGCGAAACCTGTCGTCCTCCTCGAGTGCCTGCCTCTCCTCCCTCCTGAACCGCGTTTCGTGAACCCACATAAATAACCATTATACACACGTACCCATTACGTTTGCCGTGCACGCGCAAACGTCGTCTCGGTCCATCCCTATCAACTTTCGTTCCCTCGGCTACGGTAAAAAAGAAGAAGAAGAAGATAATTCGACGCAGGGTTCGCTCGACGTTTCAACTTCTGGAATTTCCTTCTATTGTCCGACGATTCCTCGACGATTTATATTATTGTATTTGGTCTGAGAAAGGAGGAGAGAGGGGTAAGGACGTTTCACTCGATGATAAACTGCTCGCCCTTAACCTGTGTCAACTCTGATCGTTCGACGTTTGTTTTCGCGAACGAAACTGAATTCTCTTAAATTTTGTAGACAGCTCGCATTTAACATTGCGGGCACCGAAGGCTCTTAGGTTAGATGTTCTTTCACTTTGCTTGTAATATTGGAAAAACTGTAATATTTTTGATATTTTTTTTCCTTTTTATCGGATCTTATATAGCGTTCTTTATTAGGGATTCAAGTTTTACGACGTACCCATTCGCGATGACAGTTTTAATGGGCAATTATTTCGTTGCTCCTTCGTTACAAGTGGAACGTCTCGTGGTCTTTCGAAGAGATAATGAATTGATATTAAGTTTTGGGGATCAATATTCGTACGTATTCTCATATTCGAAGGAAAAATTGTTTATCAGGTTTTTTTAAATCTAATTTTAATTGTTCAAAAGATTGTATTCTCATCCTATTTTATTTATGACACGCAGGAACAAGTAACTAAGAATCCTGAAACTATTGCTGCCTACGATAATAACAAAATTTAAATTAAAGAATAAATTGCAATCGACTTAACCGTAATATAAATTTTTCTACCATAATAATAACCAGATGAATATCATGTATCATGGATGAGAATTTGGGAACGCGATACGAATTTCCGAAAGAGGAATTTTGTAAAACAGGATAACTTAAAACTCTGTTATTGGAGTTTAAGTTAGGAACAACACTTGTTGAATATCGGTCGTGCAAGGGATGAACAAAGGGTGGTGTGGTGCAAGAGTCCGGGATAATGAACGTTTGGTAAGGAAATGTCTTTTTATCGCACAAGTAGCCGGCTCGTGTTGCCAACAGCTTGGACATATAGGAAGCGCCGGTTCCCGTCTGATCATAGTAGTTAAATTGCGTCGGACACGGTTAGTGCTTGGACGAACAACTATCCGCAAACTCGAATACACGCTTCGCCCACAGTGTCCTAAAACTGTGCTGGGCTAAATAACCGTACCGCTGGCTGCTAGTTAATTCACGAAGGGAATAGAAGAAACGACAACGATACGGGATGAAAGGGCTTTAGAGAACCGAGGCGAACAACATTTTCCTGCGCACACGTGCAACGACAACAATTGCGGTCCACCGATTCTTTCATATTCTTGAATACTACAATTCTAAGAGAGAAGAGAAAAAAATTTAGAATAAAAGGACCTATTTTTTTGATAGTTTTTGTCAAGTGTAATATACTCTTTCTCTCTCCTTCTGTTTATGGACACGTTGTATCGTAAAATTATTAAATTTACCGCGTTAAAAAATATATTTTTCAATAACGAATTATTTAACAATGAATCGTTCGTTAGAAGTGATAAATGTTCCCTGAAAATGCCCCTATTACAATTTCGTGCAAATATATGCTCTAATTTCGAAAAATTCGCCAAAAATTGAAGCCAAATATTTGCCTTCCAATTGTTAAATCCAACCTTCTTCTTTCTCCAGAATTCGCCATTTTAATCCATAAAAAAAAATCATTATCGCCATAAAATCGCCGGTTTGAAAAAAGTTCCATTGGAATTTTCCTCTTCTTTTTTCCCCTCCTCTCGTTGCGCTTTTAAAGACGAAGCCGTGTTCGAATAGCGGGGATGAATCGCAGGGTCAGTTAGCAGAGCGTCCCGATCGAGACGTAATCCCGTGAATAGATAGCAACTGACAACTGGGAATAAAGAGGATCGGGGAAGCAGATTGGAAGAAAAAGAATGCTACTGAATCGGAGGAGAAGCGAGAGGCGAAGGAAAAGACAGAGGAGTAGTAGAGTCTGGAGGAGGAGAATCAGGGGAGGGATTGGATAGCAGAGCGTGGAGAAAACTTGGCGGAAAAGGGATCGAGGTTCGCGTGTACCCGCACCACACCTGCTGGCCATCAAGTTTCCACCATCCCTTTCCAACGAGAGCCCACTCCGCTTCGAATCGTTAGCGCGTCTCTGATAGCGCGGAGGAGAAGAAAAGAAAAGAAAAGAAGAAAAGAAGAAAAAAAAAGAAGGAAGAAAAGGGGAAAAAAATAAGTTGCCTGAAAGTCGGAAAAGAACGGGAACACAGGAAGGAAAACAGGGTTTCGAACGAGTGTACTCGCGAAGGTGTATTTTTTTTACGGGGCTATCCGGTGCACTCGTGGCCTGTTTGCGCTGGGGATGGGTGGTAAGTAAGGGCGAGTTCTTCTTCAACGTCCGGGCAAACCTCCTGAATGGGTGGAAAAACCGGGGGAGGGAAGAACAAGCACCGAGACCGGTGATTAAGTTACCACTGGTGCGAGAACCTGTTAAATGTGGTTAGATATGGTATCAAGAGCCTTGCCTCGTAACTTTTAACCTAACCTGCAAAATATCCGGCAGCGAGGCCCTCAAAATTCGCCGGTTGGCAGGCGCGTAACGATTTTCTAACGATTCCGCGATTTCTCCCCCCTCTTTTTCTCCCTTTTTCCCTTCCAATTCTCTGCGAACGCCGTTCGAAACGAACAGTCACGGCCGCGAATACAATTAAAACCGAAGCGCTTTAACGACGTTACCCTAGTAAATTTTAATTCGACTGTCCTGTTATTTACAATATTCGTTCCCCCGTGAATTCATTAATATTTCATGCGCACGCTCGACGACGTTCCAATTCTCCATCGTGTTTCGTCGCTTGAAAATTGAAATCCCCGTCGCTCGCCCGTATCAACAGGCATTCGACGATCAAACGAACCGAGAAAAAAACGAAAAATATCATACTATATATATATATATACATCATACTATAATAAAACAAAGCAAGAAAAAAAAAAAAAAAGAAAAAAACACATGTCATTTGAATCCAATTCAAATGAATCACGATCGAATCCGTGAATGACGACGGGCAACAGTTACGTGGAAAGGGATGAAAAAAAAGAAGAAAAAAAAAAATTGATGAGACAAACGATCGACGATAATTTTACGTTCGCACGCAACAAATTGTGACACAACCCCGTAAACGATTCCAGGGTCGACGCATCGCTTCCGGTCAATGGAGCGGATCCCCTTGCACTGGGGGATGTTCAGGGCATGTTCCATTCGCGACAGAACATTCATTTCCCATGTGAACCATGGCTCACTCACTTGCTGCATTCCGTGCGTTTCTCTGTTTGACCCGGTGGCGAAACAGAGTGTGTGCGCGCGCGCGTGTGTATATTTCTGTTCTCGACCAACCCCGTCTTTACTTTAAGGGAAGAAGGGGAGAGGGATCGGTCCCGTCTCGGCGATAAATCATAACTCGGTCGCGTTTTCTTTTTAAAAACGAAAGAGAGAACGGGACAGCGCGAAAATAGGTTCCTTCTGAAACGACGTGTCGCGTACAAAGGGAATCCATATTTCTCGGGGAAAAGGAGCGCAAAATCAACCCCTTCCCGCGATCGCGGTCTCCACCACGCATCTGGAGTGGCTGGATGGAGGCAGTCGATGAATTCATAATTAAACGGGGACTTCATAATAAAACGGCGACCAACCGGCCGAGGAGATTTATAATCTCGAGAGTGGACCTGTCATCTAACCATAAATTCCTGTTTAAAGTTTCACTCGTGGCAGTTTCGTCGAATTTTTAGATTTAGTTGGTTTGCTTTTTTTCCCCCCCTTCCTTCTTCTTTCTTCAGGAATAGAGTTTGTTTTAAATGGAGTACGCTTTTCATCACGGACGAGGCATTTTAAACGATCGTTTGCTCTGAAACGCGGCATCTTTTCATGGCGTTTGATTAATTTTAAAAATTAGTCACTCCGGAATGTTTTTCAGTTTGTTTAGAATATAAATCTTGATATCACGAGATGCTTTTTAATAATCTGTGTGTGTTTGTTATAGAATAGCGTTCGTTTAGAATGAAATGTATAATTTAATAATTAATTTAATAATTGGAATACGTTCAAGTTTTAATTACGATCAAGAGAGCAACAAATAAATTTTTAAGATTTTTATAACCGATAAATCACTACATACGATTATCACAAAAATTATATCTTTCAAAAAATCATTTGACAAAATAATACAAGAAGATTCATTTACCAAATAGAAACCAGACAAATTCTAAAGAAAAGAACAAAAATTAGATTTCACTCAAACGTATTCATGGAATCCTTGATCACTTTCAAGCTTCTTTCTGCGCCTTACATCCCATATTGTACATCTACATCTAGTTCTACTTACAAAATAATCAATTTCTTTTTATTAACAAACGATAACCAACCAGCGTAATCGATCCAACGTGATTTATAGAAAAGAAGGAAACGAAAATGAGAATAATTATGACATCGTCTTTGCGTAAGCTCATTACGAGTACGTGTACAAGTTGAAACAGGATGATTCGAAATAGGCGTGTGTTATCCCCGGGGGCAGGCCACATTTTCCAACATATTGGTATAATGACGAGGGAGAAAGCTTGATCGCGGTCTGTCCGCTTGACATACGCCTGTATACTCGCATAATGACGTGTAACGCGCGCGCGCGCGTACACACACACGCTTGGAATATAGACGCATGGAGGCCGGCCCTGTGGGAATTGACACACGATTCGCGTAATTATACACGGGAACACATCGATAATTAAGTCAAATGACGGGGGAAGCGTTCGCGCGATCGGAAGTGACGTTTTGCTCGAGCCGGCCGCCACTCAAATCTCCGGGATTAATATTTCAAGATTTTCAACGCCCTCTCGAATAGATTATTCGAGTGGTTGGACGATTAACAAGAAGAATTACAAAACCTGTATCGATTATCATCTATTATGAATGCATCGATGTGATATAGCGGATGAAGGGAAAAGGGAAGAGGAAAAGTTTGAAGAAGAGGATAAAATTGAACAGAGCGTTCGATCGACTAACGAATCCGTACGTTTGACACGTGTGATGGAATCAAGGTTTCATCCCCTTTGGGGGACGATATCAAATTCGACGGTTCGATGACTCGTCCGACAGTGAGAGATGAAAGAGGTTTAAAGAATCTCGGATGATCAGGGGTTGTTCTATAAAATTAACCATTTATCTTAATCAAACGATTGCAAAAATTTCTTCGAATAATAATTTAAGGAATTAAAATTGAATAGAAGCGAAAGAGTAAAAGGATCGACGTATCGATGAATCAAAGTCCCTGATACGTATCTGAGAAACGTATATATACTTTCTGAAATCGAGTTTCGTTTTTCGAACGTGTGTATTTCTCGAATCCTTTTTTTATCTGAACAACGAATCGCGAACTGGGAGGAAGGTCTAGACTCGAGAATGAATCGCAGGTAGGGGGGAAAGAAGGGGCAACGCGAGACTTTTCATTCCACGTCGTGCCCCAAGGAGACCAGTAATTGATCGAGCAAAAGATGTACGACTTCGAGTCGACTACATTGCGTGTAAACTTGCTTTTAAGTCTATATCGGACAATTCACACGTTCGTTTTTTTAAACTTCGATTCACATTCAATTCCGGTTCGTTGAACGAAATGAGGAAAATGAAAATCCTCTTGATTCATCTTGTTAATTAAATATCGTTAATAAAATGAAATAAATTTTTGAATAGTATCATGAAATGATCATCTATTAATCTCTTCAGGGATTCTATAAGATATTACAATTTGACACTTTTTAATTTTCTTATCTACTTAGAATAATTTAATTAAAATCTAATAAAAAGAATCTAATAAACGTTCCCCGAAAAAATCAACGAGATTTGATTTCCAAAGATTCTATTTATCCCTAATTTAAAACAATTTAAAATAAAATTTCAAAATCTATCCAAATTATCCATCCCTCATCGAAATCAGATAAAAATAGCCGCGAAATGTTCAAAATTCTCGATAGATATTTCCTATACTTTGGTGTTATTCCCCAGAATTCGGCCGGAGGATAGTTTCGAAGATAGGGAAAGGGTGAAGCGGTGGGCGCCAATCGTGGCAAAAATTTACTCGGATAAACGGCGGGAAAAGTAAATATTCGGGGCTGTATCTTTCTATTGGGGCAACATTTCACCCCGGAGGCGTTCGGAATACCCTATTTCCTGTCGATAAGACTACGATGGCGGTGCACGTGCATCGATTTGGTACGCGCGAGGAGGCCTAAGTCATGCGTGCACAAGCTATCGTAAATCTCGCGTAAAACGGCGCGCGCGCGGCGTTCCTTCCCTTAACGAGGAGGTAACACGTACGACCGGTCGTTACACGTACACACACATACGTACGTACGTATGTTGGACCATAACCCGCGCCCTCGTAAACGGGGAACGTCGTAGATAAAGAAGAAGCCTGGCCACTGTTCGAGAGGGAAGAAGGCAGGGCGGCGATTCATTAGGAAACACCATCGGTTCCCAGCCGCAGATAAAAATGTCATTGCGGTGGCTAATTTACGCGTGCCTGAATCTCCATTCGGACGATTTAAGCCGCTCGTTCCAGCTTAAAAGTGAATATCAAACAAAGAGGATGGAGGAAAATAGATGCAAATTGGCGGAGGCGTTAACGTTCACGATCTCGTGCGAATTTCTATACGCCAAGATATTTCGTTCCTTACGTGAACCGACCCGTTCCAACGGTCCAAGGAACTAAATGTTTCAGGGGGATGGTGAAATTTTTAAAAGGAAAGAAAACGAGAATTTACAAGTATTTCATTTTAAGGTATCTCGGTCGTGTCTTCCTCCATCATAAACTTTGAAAATAAATTTTTATACATTTTCTTTATTATCTATTTAACGTGATGCAATTATACATTTATTCCAATTTACTTTACTAGAATATACTTTAATCTCCTTTCGTTCGAAATTAATCGAATGATGAACTTATTCGAGCGATATATAAATATATGAATCACAACAATCGTAACATCAAGTAAATATATTATAAAATTCAGTTTCCAGATTTTTTTCTATATCCCTTATTGTTAATATCACCCAATCTAATCGTTGCCACTACATCCTACGTATCGTTATATAAAGATATATCGAAGCAGCGGTGAAGCAGACTCGTCGACGTAAAAATCGTTTAAGATTCCGTTTCACAATCCGACCGATAATCGTCTTTTCGGCGAGAGCCGGCCATGAATCCTGAATTCGGTGTGTTGCGCCGTGGTCTCGGGATTAACATTGATTTAAATTACAAATTTAACTACCCCGAAGAACGGGGGAGGGGAGTGGGAGGAGGCGGGGTGCTCTCTCTCTCTCGTAACACGGGGGCTCGCATTCTGGGTCAACCGTGGCGAGTGGCAGCAGCAACTATAGGTGAGAGACGGTTAAAACGGGCCAACTACTTAAAACACTCCCTCGTCTCGCCGTTACCAAAGGAATAGCGGTAAAGTCGACCAATCGGTTCCAACCCCCATCCACAATCCTCCCCCATCTACGTCCGTGAGATTGCTCGGCCAACTTCTCTCTCTCTCTCTCTCTCCTCATGGTGAAACATTAATTCTTATAATGGCATTAGCCGCGTTCCTTGTTCGGAACGACCTGGTTCGCGATTTTCTTCTTCTGTCGTTTCTTTTTTTTCCCCCATCCGTGTTTCACGTGATCACGTGATCACGCCTCTTTGATTCATTCGAACGATTCTTCACGAATTTGTCCTTTGCCTCGTGAATGGAGTAATTAGATCTCATTATTAACCAAATTATCCATCTATATTTTCTGTAATTCTAGGCGTTTTAAGTTTTCAATATTGAGACGACTCTTTGATTTTTCGCTCTCTTCTTCAGGGAAAGTTCAGAAAATTTGTGAAATTGTAGGCAAATTTTAGATTTTTAATTTTTTGTCCCTATCGATGATCAAACTTTCAGATTTATTTTATTTAATCATGACAGAAAGACATTGCTATTTTCACTTTTTCGCTCGAAGAACATTAATCATGAACTGAAAACTACTCTTGTTCGTAGGTTTCTTCAGTTTTCTATAATATATGTTGTTTTATTTTGAAAGATAAATAACAAGTATCGATCATAAAGCGTTCTATTAAAAGATGAGTAAAAATATATCAATTCCAATTTAGAAAACGAAAGTATAATCTTCATATCTCCATTTATAAAAGGAAACTATTGGCTTATATATTATTGACCGTGATTTAGATTGCTGAAACCGAGCATCAAATTCAATAATCTAATGCGCTTTTTAGAACTTTTTCAATTACCGTATCATTTGTGAATCGAATACAATAATATCCATTCTTATTTATCCTTGCACGACTATTAGAAACTAGAAGAAGGTTACCGATATTTTAATTATCAACAAAACTCTCAACCGTTTTATAAACTCGCTCTATAATTGTCAAGAAGATTAATATTATTGTTCCGCGCAGAAATCCACGTAATTTTAATGTATTACTGCAGAGAAATCTCACTGCTTGTACAATGTGCTCATTAATGCATCCATAGCGTACAATTCTCAGTTGATCTTTTTCGTCGTTCGTCTAAATTACCCGTTATTCCAGCTTCATAATTAACCCATTATAAATTCATTCGTTTCACAATTTCAATCCCGTCACTTTGTTATCACGCGCATTATCATTTCCTAGATTATATCCCCCTCTTCTTTTCCTTACCTCTCTTCTCATTAACAATTATAATAATTAAAAACGAGCGAATTTTCCAAATTTCCTTTCCTCCTCCATCGCCGAATCCCCTCCAAATTCCCACACAAAATGTCCTCCAAAAAACGAAACTTTCCACAGATCGCGCATATTTTCAACGGAAAATTTGAGAACAGTCTGGATATGATAGATTGGACGTTAGGAACGTGAGCTGCAGAAGAAACTCACGTTTATATCACACCGATGAAGGGATATAATTTTCGGATGGGGGTTCGTTCCATAAGAGGGGGGGGATTGTGCGATATTCGGGAGGCGAAACGGCTCGAGAGCGATACCACGGCGGGCACATCCCCGTAAAACAACGTCCACGGGGCGGAATTCCACGCGAGACACGGTTAAAATTCAATTATTGCGCCATCAAGAACCGTCAAGCGTCAGACGGTGCGCGGCGCGCGCGGCTCTTTGAGGCCTTGTCGCGGCGGGACATCATTCGGCGATAACCGCGGAGACGTGCTCATAATTACATCCGCGGCGAGAACTGCTAGGAATGGCAGTCGTGGCGGTGCCGTTATTATTACGGAATTTACCGTCACGTAGGGGCGCAGACACGAACAACGATACCTGGTGCCAAAACGTGAGCCGCGGAAACTTGGCAGCTGACGTCACGTAACCGTTCGAAAACCGTTATCGGGACCGGTATTCCTTTCACTCTTCTTTCTTCGTCGAGAGTGTGACGCAATTAATCGAAAACGAAAAAACGTGGAAAGAAAGGTGATTACGATACTCGTTAAAGTTTTATTTTTGTTTACTTCACTCGTATCTGATTATCAATCGCACACGTGACGTTGACGCGCGTTGTAATCCTTTCATTTTTTCTACTTCTTTGTAATTTTTAATTTCAATTTTACTTGGAATATGAGAGAACGTAAAAATTTCATTTCAAAATTTTCGTATACTTATTCTTTCGTGTATAATAGATTAAAATATCCAACAAAATGGAAGTAATCTTCGCGATAATTACACATATTTCCGTCAACACGGTAAAAGTACGTACATCTCGTAGTTACGTCCACTTTTCGACTTACAACCACTCTGTCTGCTTCTTCACCAGCCAATTAGAACGTAAACGCAACTTTTATTCCTTTCCACCCCGTACCGTTACCGTCCTCGTTCAACGTCCCTTAGCAACGTCATCAAGCCGGAAAAAGAGACGCAACACCGTCACGATCTCGTTACGTCCGTGGCATTTAATTAAGAAATAAGGAGCGCGAGGCTCGCGGTCACGTCCGCGCGAAAACTTAATTAAATCAACACATGATAAATTCGAAAAGGTGGGTAGGTAGGTGTATTCTTAGTCCTACGACGTGGATATATTTCCCTGAACCGAGGCCAGCTTCTTTCTCTCGGCCTTCCTCCCTCTTTCCAAAGGAATCTGTCTGCCAGCCGGAGATTAGGGGCGAGATTAGGGTGGTGGGAGGCGCGGGAACCGCGATAAATTCTCCTTTGACTTTATCGACGCTTCTCCCGCCCCGCGGTCAAAGTCGACTCACGAAAGTGCCGTTAAAAGGCAACATCCAACTCGGGGATTATGTGTATTCGATCGATCGATCGATCGATCGGATAGGATCGGATCGGATCGGGGGCCGGGTTCCACGATTATTTGTCTTCGCGGCGATTACAGGGATGGGAGGACGCGAAGCCACGATTTTCCTCCACGATCGGCCGAGAGCAATACACCCCGATATCGTGGGATATTGGCCGAATCGCGATACGCGTCCCGGTAAACAAGATTTATCACGACCATCTTTGACGTTTCCTTTGAAAATCATTCCATCCTTTCGAATTGGCTGTGTTTCCATTCATTTGTCGTATCCGTTTCCCATTCATTTAACGAATCGTGACATTCAGTTTTAATTAATAATGTGCCCGTTTGGAAATAATAATAGTTGTCCTTTTTTTTGCTTTATATTTTGGTCCCATCCCTCTTTGAAATATCGAGACTATCTTTCGAAAGAATATTCAAACGGAATAACGTTTTTGTAACGTCATCGCGAAATAGAGAATCGAAGAGAGAAATAATGCGATTTACGGCCGATGTTCGTTTCGTATCGATCGATACGAATATTTCTTCATCGAGCGATCGTTATTTTCGCCCCCTATCGATTCTGGTGGTGCTACGCTACGCTATGCGCGAGAATCATATGTGGTAATAAGGGTTGCGCATCGCTGCGAGATGAACGTATAAACTCGGTTTACGCGGTTTCTGTATTTCCACGTGGAAAGAAAGAAAGAAAGAAAAAAAGAAAAGACCGCTACGGGAGCGTGTAATAATAATAATAAAAGAAAAAAAAAATCTCAACGCATGAGAGATGACCAAACCATCTTAAAATCTGTCTGGAAATAATGACGCGGAGTTTTACGTAATCCCATTCTCGAAAATTACAAGGTGGGACGTTTTACGATGGTTGTAATATAGCGTGTATAACGGCGCGTGAAATACTTATGAGCAAGAAGTAATAATAGAAAACGAGAAATATATCCCTCATAAAGGATTCAAGCCTCCGAGCATGAAACAAATCTTAAATATTTAAGCGCGATTGGCCCGGTTGTTATTAAATATTTGAACGCCCGATGTTTGAATATTTTCATCCCTTCTGAATCATTTAAAATTTCGACCATTCAAATATTTGCGAGCCGGGGGGCCGACTCGACAAACCGCACGGCGGCAACAAACCGCCCATAAGAAAAATCTCTCGCGTCTCGATCGGTGGCGAACCATCGACCAATTTAAAAAAGAATTCCGAGAGCGTAAACTTCAATAAAACGCTTTATGGGTGGAGCCGCGTTCGTTCCCGATTTGACCGTTGGTATTGGCGATTCGTCGCGATTTCCCACGAGGTGCGTTGTGGAAAGTGAACGAAAAAAATAAAAAATAAAAAAATATTATATATATACGTGTGTGTGTATATATAAAGGAAAGAAAGATCGATGCGTCCCGTGGATTTAACGGGACGACCGCTTGGGATATGCAAATTAGCAACAAGATATAGGGTCAACCCGTGTCCGACCCCTCCCCCTTTTTCCCCACCCATTTTTTTTCCCCTATCTACGAGTTTTCCTTCTCGGCCTGACCGAGGTGTCGACGGCAATTTTTGCCACGAAAACCGCCACTTCAGCCCGCAACAAGCTGAATTGCGACTCCCGCGAGAGGACGAATGGCAAAGGTGGATGGTTGCTGGACCACCAGCTCCCTCTCCACCGCAAGAACCGCGAAAAATGTATTGTTTCGCTCTCGAGACCTCGTCTATCAACTTGGCGTGAACCTTGAACTTTATTCTTTGATCAAGACAGAACGACTCGAAAACACCGTTCTCGTTGCTGGGAGAAGAGTGGAAGGATATCAATCATTTAAAGTTGTCGGAAAAAAAGCTTGTTGTCGATTTTATTAAACATTTTCCTTCTAAATATATATATAATATAGATTTCCTCTTTATTTCTTCCTTTCTTCCTCTTCTTTTCCTCCTCGCTATTGGAATTATTCGAGAGATTGGACACACGAGAAACTTATTAATTGAAATACGAGACACGGTTAATCATTCCAATGGACGTATCTCGATGAAAGCCCAAACTCGAGTTGATCTATTCCGCGTCGAATGAATTCCACATTCCGTGTAAAATCCACACTGATCAGATCGAGATGGAGACAGAAGATAGGAGAAATCGCGGGGAGGGAGTGGAATAAAATCCATCGTGTTTTACAAACGATCGTGGATCGTGGAAAACGCGAACGTCGCGCGCTTCTATCTATCGGTCTCCGGGAATTATTGGCCGATTCGAAAGCGGCGACAGTATGATTAAACTTAAATATTGAATCAAGTTTGAAACGAGATGGAATTTACTTTCCATCGTGCGGATTAATTAATAAAAATAACCGAAGCAATCGGATTAATTTGCATCGTCGAGAGGAGCGGTCGCCGCCGACACATCCGCGGGGGGCGAGGGGGATATGATAGGAATGATAGGGGAGGAGGAGGTGGATTCGGCTCGGTTTCGATTTTAACGCGCGCAATGTCACGTAGTTTCGAAATCACGAACGCACGTTCCCCATTATATCAAAACAACCACCGCCGGCTAACGGCTAGCAGGGAAGAAAAATATTTGAAAGCGTGGGGCGACAATCGATGGGGCGGTGGATACGTTTAATTAAAATATCGAGTGAAATTCAACGAAAACGTTCATTGCCGAGATATCGATATATATAGGAGTTGGTATTCGAGGCAGGATTTTTCGTGTAAGAACGAGTAATCTTCTACGATCGAGGATCTTGTATAATTATTGGGTTGGCAACTAAGTAATTGCGGATTTAAGTTGAAGTTGATGACGACCTAATCAAAGCAATAATCGATTCGTGAGATTGCAGAGAAGCTTCATGTATCGCGTACATGCATTGAAAACCACTTAAAACAACTTGGCTATGTTCAAAAACTCGATACATGGGTTCCTCACGAACTGAAAGAAAAGCATTTAACGCAACACATTAACAGCTGCGATTTGCTAAAGAAACGTAATGAAAATGATCCATTTTTAAAACGATTGATAACTGGCGATGAAAAATGGGTTGTTTACAACAATATCAAGCGGAAAAGATCGTGAAACAGGCCACATGAACCAGCTCAAACAACATCAAAACTATATTCGAAAGAAGGTTTTGTTATCAGTTTGATGGGATTACAAAGGAATTGTCTATTTTGAACTCTTACCACCCAATCGAACGATCAATTCTGTTGTCTACATTGAAAAACTAACGAAATTAAACAATGCAGTTGAAGAAAAGCGGTCCGAATTGACAAATCGAAAAGGTGTTGTGTTCCATCATGACGATGCAAGGCCACACACATCTTTGGTCACTCGGCAAAAATTATTGGAGCTTGGTTAGGATGTTTTGCCACATCCACCATATAGTCCTGACCTTGCATCATCCGATTACTTTTTGTTTCGATCTTTACAAAACTCCTTGAATGGTAAAAATTTCAATAATGATGATGATATCAAATCGTACCTGATTCAGTTTTTTGCTAATAAAAACCACAAGTTTTATGAACGTGAGATTATGATGCTGGCTGAAAGATGGCAAAAGATCATTGATCAAAATGAACAACACATTACGGAATAAAGTTATTTAGTTCCGTGAAGAAATTGTCTTTGATTTTCTAAAAAAAATCCGCAATTACTTAGTTGCCAACCTAATATATTTTATAATCTTATCGGCTAAATATGAGACGAGATGATTTTTCGAACGTCGTTTCGAAGAATCGTGCCTTCGTTGGAAATCAAGGGTTTATATTATTATACGAGTTACGGGAACGAGTGAAGGCGAGTAGCTCAAGCTACTCGTTCCTAATACTCGAATGGAAATGGGAATCGTGACGATACACGCGCGATAGAAATGTTAACGAAGCCTCGGCGATGCTATACATCGGGTTTCCCCCTGTTTCGTTTCTATTATATTACATGTACGATCGTACGTGCGACCGCGGATCCGGCCGGCAACGCTACAACACACTGTGTATCATTATTTGGGGGCCCCCGAAGGGAACGAGATAGCCCCCGCCGAACTGGCTAACGAAGGGAACTAATGAAGCAACGCGCAAAACGAGGGAAACCGGCTAATAAAGTTAGAGACAACACGTACGCGTTCAACGCGAACGTAAGAACGTACTACGATCATACTCCGAAGCGAGTTTCCGTGTTGCAATTTCCATCGTCAAAGCAAGAATGAACGTAAATTTCTCAATTTATATAGCCACGTATTATCCTCTTCCCTCCCGCCAACCTTAAATTACCGCTATCCCTCGTGCACGGCGTCTCGTAATCCATTCGAGAGTTTACTTTAAAAAAATATAAATTATTCTCCAATTATTCTCCCCCCTCGTCTCGATCTCTCTTTAGAGAGAGAACGCTGTGCTCTAAACCGAGCGAAACATGTCCGAAAGCGGTCCGAAATCGTCCAACGAGAAACACCCTAAATTTCAGCAGGTTTTTCCACCCCTTGTACATTATACCTTGTACATTAGGGCGATATTGGACGAAGGAGAAGAGAGGGGAGAAAGGGGCGAAGGTGCGGGGGGTCACGACATCGGGCTAGAGATAAGAGGGAAGCGCAAAAGGGGGCCAGATGAGATAGAGAACAGTCGGTTATACGTGACTATGGGCGGGCTTGGGTATGTCTATGGAAGGTGCACCTAGACGCCGTTCTACTCGGAAAGTACAGTGGCAGTAATGGTCCACTAAATCACATTATATTGTTTCTTGAGGAGTGAGAGAGAGAGAGAGAGGGAGAGTAGTAAGGGTTCACGGCATTCGAGCAAAAGGCCTCTTGTTCTCGCATCGTTCCGAGAGAGCTACTGGAAAACAACCGGCCACCTTCCTGGGCAAACCTCCTGGTTGCCCCACGGAGATTGCGAAATATATGTTTCGTGTATTTTTCCTTCTGAAAGAACGTTCGTCGGATCACGGGACCATTCGAAAAATGGGTGAGCGATCGATATCGATTCTGGAAATCGTCGCTTGGAATTTAGTATAATTTTATTCCAACCAGAGTGTATTATTTCCGCTGATGTCGAAGCTGGGATCTTCTTCGGGGAACGAATTAAAAAATTGAAAGAAGCGTGCAGACTGGAAATCAACATTTCTCGTTGGAGATCCTCAACTTTCCTAGGAAAATTTATTCCTTGGTTGTGGCTGCGAATTTAGCTTTAGAATATCAAACGTCTTGTCGGTCGTTTCATATTCTGATGCGATAAATTCTCTTCTCACATCAAACTCCTCGCGTATTTTTTTTAAATCTGGCATATCTGAGTCGCGGAAGCTTTCCATCCTTACTTAATTCTTACATCGCGTTTCCGAATGAAGTTCTCTTGCGACGACGATTCCAAGGGGGGATAAGAGGGAATCCTAGGTGGTAATCGCACGACTGAGGTATTCAGGGAGACACGGCGATGCAATTCTTTACGTCAGATTACCGAAATTGTGACGGAAGAGGTAGAATTTCGTCCGAGAAACGAGACGTTATGGGTAGCCATTCCGTGTTGGAATACCCGTATCTAATTTCGTCAGTACACGGCACGTGCGTTTTTCTTTCTATCCCTCCTCTCTCCTACCCCCTTTCCCTCTCTCTCTTCTTCCATCTCCTCCCTCTTCTTTCTCTTTTTCCCTTTACAAAGAATAACACGCGTTTGTTCATAAAATATTTACAATGTTTTCTAACGTATGTACACGAGCACGAGATGAAAATCTTGGCTCCGCGTTGTGTTCTACACATTTTCAACGGTGGAAACGTAATTTATATTTTTTCAACCGGGGAGAGAGAACGGATTTCGGCGTAAATAAAACGCAAAGTTAAACTTATACGTTACACAAAAGAGAGAGAGAGAAGAAAAAAAACACTCCCCCCTCTCCATCCAGGATTCGCCATTTATACCGGCTTCCTTTAATGCGAAAGCGTTAAAGGAATGGAGAACGGAAGCGTCGATAAAAAGCAAAAATAAAAGTTGCCCGGGAATCAACGGATGGTTGCAAACAAATCCTTCGGGAAGAGGGGACGAAAAAGGAAAGAAAAAATGGAGAGAGAAGGGAAGGGAAGGGAAGGGAAGAGAGGGGGTGGTGATCCAGACGGAAAATATTATGATACGAAGGGAAAAGCACGGAGAAGAAAATTAATAAAGCTGATGGAAGAATTAAGAAACGGACGCGAGCTTTGAGGAAGGGGATGGAAGGCGAGCTATTGTTTTTTTTTTCTCTTTTTGAGAAAAAATCGCGGCGACGACGACGACGAGGACAACGATAAAAATCGGTCGGAAATACCAACGCATCTCGCGGTTGAGAAAGAGGGAGAAACTGGTGGAGAGAAAGTTCGTTCCTTTAAAATCTCTCGAGAAGCGGGCGACAACGCCACTCCCGATGAAAAGAACTGGCATCGATGTAGAGAGGGTGACGATTTCTTAATGCAACTAGCAATCGTTTTATAGCTAACGTTTACCGGGTTGGAGGGGGGTGTGCGCATCCCTTTTTAATGGAAGCAACTGCCCATTCTATTCCCTCCCCCGTTGAAAAGTGGCTAGCAGATTGCGACGAAAGGGGACATTACACCTTGGAGCGTGGAACTATTGGAAGAGAAGTGGATCGTGGAAAAGAACAAAAAAAAAACGAAGGGGGGGCGAGAACGAGATGGCACGAGGTCTGAAAGGAAGGGAGATAAGAAGCTGGTAGAAGGAAACTGTCCAGGATACGAGAAGGTTGGGTAGGAGGAGAGTGTAAAAGGGAAATGCCTAAGAAAGGGAAGAAAGAAAAAAGAATGGATCGTGAAATGGTCGAAATGGAAGGATGAAGAAGTAGGAATTTGTTGTTCGTCGATACGTGAAAGGAGCTATGTTGTTAAGAATAGATATATTTTCTTTTTTTTTTATCAGATATCCGATCTTATTTTACAGACGCGAAAAATAGGCTGGAAAACATTATCTCTGCGAATCAGTATCCGCGAAAGACTAAAAGGAATATATAGAGACAAAGAGCGAAGAGAAGAGGGGAGGAGAAAAGAAAAGAAAAGAAAAGAAAAGAAAGGAAAAGAAGAGACGAGAGACATCTTTGAGGTTCCCATTTCTCCTTTCATTCGATCGAGTCAAATGGAAAGAGGAAAATGATTTCTCTGTGCGAACTACGAGCGTAAACGTTTACCAAGGTGAAACCGTTCATTGTGGACAACGCCTTAAGGGAGGGAACACAGAAGAAGGTTCCGCGCGTTCTTCTTCCGATGAAGAGTTCTTACCTGGTTACAAAGGATGGAAATACGAGAAAAGCTGCGAAACGGGGGACGCGTGAGAGGGAGAATAAGACGGAAAGAAAAGAAAAGAAAAGAAAAGAAAAGAAAAGAAAAAAAAAAGACAGGCTTGGAGATAAACGAGAGCGAAACGAGATAACGAACAGGAATTAGAGCGATAAAGATGATACGAGATTTCGAGATAAAGAACAACCGTATTTTCAACCGTGAAAAAGAAAATCCAGGATATCGAATATCCTTAAAATTTTCATTTTCTGTAGAATGTACATTATACGCGGATAAATGTAAAAATGTAGAAAAAAGATTTAAAAGATGATTCTGCAAGGGAAAAAAATGGAAATTAGAAAAGGAAAATTAGAAAATTTCGCTCGAGGCTTCTCTTTTCTTCCTTGTTGATAGATAAAAATCGAATAAAGTATGTCCGGATGCAAGCAAATCTTATACAAATGGATGTAAAAATCATTCTTGCGATTCTTCGATCCAACGACACGTGAAAGTTTATCTCGCATAAATCGTAAAAAGGAGAATTGAATACAAGCGTAGCCCATCCACGTTTCGTTAAAAACCGCAAAAGAATCGTCGCCGTTTTGTCTCGGATCAAAACGGGAGAGCAAATCAAAATTCACCCCTATGTATAAAGAAAAAAATACGTATATTATTACATTTAGGAGTTTTGCAACTCGATTAATCTTTTCTAATTTGAAATTTTATGTCGTAATAAATAAACAGATTTATCCAATTTAATTTACCCAATATTTCATCACCAAAGCGTAATATCCAAGAACAAAAAAAAAAAAGAAAGAAGTAGAAGAGAAAGAGAAAAGAATGGAGGAGAAAAGATAAGGGAGGCAGGAATAATCTTGGAGAGAACGGGAAACGACGAGGAGGAAACAAAGCGGGTCATCGGTTCTTCTCTTTTACCAGGCCGAGTAATGGCAATTTCCTCGAAAATTGAGGGCGTCCCCTAACTACCCTTGCTTTCCCAGCCTCGCCACCTTATTACATAACGCGCGTAACGTCTGTCTGAGGCGCACGATATACGTGACACTTGCCCGCTTGCCTCTGCCTTCCCCCTTAGGCACACCGGGGTGTGGTGCGGTAAACGTCTGCCAAGTTGGAGGAACGCGTTCGTCTTGTCTCGAGCAGCGGACCGGTTAACTAGCACCTTGGTGGTAGCGCGCAACTTGTGCCAACGATTCCGCGTCCCCTCGAATAAACTCGAATGGACATCGGTTGAAAACTATCTCGAGGAGGGTAGGAACTTCAGACGCGTTAAACGCTCGTTACTTTTCCCAACTCGAATCGCTTTTATTTCGAAGATGTTGCGTCGCAATATCCAATAATACCCGTGGAACTCGTTTTACTTCCAACTTCGTTTATATGCGCGCAATTTCTACTACCGATTATATGGAATCTGGTTCAACTTTTTTTTTTTTTGTTATCTGAATTACTCGAGCGTAACTATATTCGTACGAGGGCCTTGGGAATAGCTTATAATCACAGATCTTTGATTTTCGTGAAATTTTTTCGAACGAATTTGCGAATTTCTATGAACTAGGAAAATAGCTTCTTCTTCTTTTTTTGAGAGAGATTTAAAAAAAAAAGAAAGAAACAAGTTTAAGAACGATACTCGAGGTGCAATACTCGAGAGAACGAAAAATAATGGAAAAATAATGGAAAGATATACGTAAAGCGAGGTAAGAGAGAGAGAGAGAGAAAAAAAAAGAAAGTGAGATTTCGATCTTGCGCCGAAGATACGGTGGAAAGTTTGCTCCATAGTTAAGGACTTGCGTCGTCGTGTTATGTAGAATTAAAATGAGGTTGCGTCTACCGCAACTGCCGCAGTTATCCGCAGTGTCTCCTCGGGAATTCCGAGGTTACGCTCTTACGAGGTCCCAGCAGGCGTGCGATCGCCGACTTGTGGACACTGGGAACACTTTGGCAAGTTTGTGCCCTGCTCTTAACGAAGCGAAAGCTTACCACCGGTAAACGGAAGAGGGCGGCGGCCGTTCCCGTCACGATTCCTCGGGCTAAGGCCCTTTATAGTCCAATTCTCCCGTGAACGCATCGCGGTTTATCTCGCCCTTCCCCTCCAATTGCGGGACGGATGAAAATGCGGACGAAAAGGGACGCCACGAAAAAAGTAAAACCCCGAAAACCAGAGTTATCTCTAATCGAGGGAGATCGAAACGATCACGATCACTTTTTTAACACAATTATCCTACAATTCCTTTGCTGCTTCGCATTTAACAATTTCAGGCACACAAGGAGATTTATCATCCTGCAAAGCTGAAACTAATGAAACGATCGAACGGGAAGCTCGCGTTTAACGTTATACGATGTTTCAACGCATTGCTCTCAACCGTATTACCTTCTCAGCTTTTGTTTGTGCCGCCGCTTAATCTGCATTACGATTTCGTTTGTCCTATCTACCTACCCCCCTCCCTCCTCTCCTCGACCCTCCTTTCGATTCTATTTCGAATGGGTCGGATATCCGCGCGCGCGCCACCCCTTATTACGAGAATTTTAATTAAAAGTCCGCGCGATACGGCGGCACGATATGGAGGAACGACGCGGATACGGGGCGAATTCCCGCCGGAGTCGCTCGATTTTTTTCCATAACCGGCCTTTTTCTTTTTTCTCTCTCTCTCTCTCTTTTTTTATCAAGTGGCTTATACGGCTCGAAGGAGAAACTTTAATCAGCCGGAAACATCGGATTCGCGTATTTCGACGTCGTAACCGTTACACCGAGATAACGAGCACGGCGTTTCAATCAACTTTCCAAAAGCGAAACCTTTCCAAACGCGGTTGCATTGGCGCGTGTCGGTGTGGAAATCTTGAAACATTTTGAATTCTACGCCGCGAAGGGGGGAGGAAGAGGGGATTGGACAGCAAAGCTTTATGAAACGCCGACAAAGCGACCGCATTCTATTTACCCGCGCCGTTTCAAGTTTTTCGCTCCGCCCGTTTATTGCCTCCGCTCCCATCGTTTCGCCCGTAATTTTGTTGACACGTCCGAGGAGGACGTGTGCGGTGTAACGCGTGATAATCGCGCCCGATTCCCGATTAATGGGAGGGAGGAGGGGGGAAATTCATCGAAACGATCGAACGACAAACTTTCCCCTCTTTCGCCGCAAGAGAAGAGAGGGAGGGGAGAAGAATCGTTCCGATAATGAACGATAACGGAAAAATTTCTATTTCTAAGAATCTGGAAATCGATACAACCCTCGATACGAGGGGGAGGAGGTTACGAATTTGTCCGGTAAATTTTGCCCGAGGAGAAAGGGAGGATGGAAAATCCTCGATACGATTTCAGGCACGTAACCGTGAAAAAATTCGAGATTCCACGAGCTCACGCAACGGTATTTAGCATGGAGCCACGCGGTTTCCGATATTGGGGGACGAATGGGGGATTCGCAGGAACGAAGGAAGCAGAAATTTTCTATCGGTGCAATCGGGCGCCGCCGCGCCACGTGGATTTCCAAGCCACGGAGGCCCCCGGCGGAAGCGTTCTCGAAATTCCTGTCTGCTTCGCGGCTATTTGACAGACCCGTTCCATCTGTTGGAATGGCTCCTGACCATCGTCATCATCTATCGCGGCCCTCGATAATTCCCGTAATTGAAACCGAGGAAATTTGCCGGGCCTACGGATCACCGCGGCAAGTATGGAGAAAGCGAGATTGACAGCGATATTGGCACACGTTAATTGCATTACTCTCGCCAACCCCTTCTCACCCCATCATCGATTCCTGTAAGCGATACGTAACGTTGAAAAAGAAAAAGTGCACGTGTTTTTCTTTCTTTTTTCTTTCTTTTTTTTCATAACCTTTACATTGACAAGATACGAATCACACGTGTACTTTAAGAAAAGTTTTAAGAAAACACTTTATATACATTAAAGAAACAACAAAAAAGGATTTAATTTGATTCTCCGTTGAAATATTTCGTGAATTATGATTTCCTTGTGCAATTCGTACAGAATTGAATTGTACATTTTTCGAAATAATTACACATCAAGTTAAATAAATAACATTCTCTGAGAATTAATTCCAGTTGTATTAAACTTTTTCATCCTCGTGAAGAGACCTTGTTGAAACATCACGATCCCGTCGAGCGTTTTAAATTAATCGAAGAGCAACCTCTGGGGAAGGATGGATAACACTGCGCGAATATCGTCCGCGCAACATCAATAAGAAAGGACAACTATGTCGCGGGATTGGCCGGGATGGCCGCGCGTTTCATAGGATAGTTTGCTTGCGCGTTTGATGGACAAGTAGAGAGCAACGGAGTAGCTTAATAGCAATATTGGTCACTGTTAACTGTACGGTCGTAATTAGACCCGTGGCTATTGGTATTCTGAGGGATTCCTGGAGCTAACCCCTCCCCTCCCCGCCGACAGAGCGCAGCGCGACATAATTTACCGAAATAGCTGTACGATCGCGGCCAGCATACCTTTGATAACGTCATTAAATTCGCATTCTGCGGTACGTACACGGTCGCCGAGCCAATTTTGCGCGACAACAAAGGACGCTCGCCACCCTTCCTCCCCCGATAAATCAATTTCACCTATCGCGACCCTCCCGCCATCTTTTTTTCTTCCCGCTCATTCGTTAAGTTTCGAATGGACAATTGCCTATCCGGAGAAACTTTACAAGACACTGTGTGAAAGTAAGTTATTTAAAACTGCGTACACGACTTCTTCCCTTCTTAATATTATTATGGGAACAGAGGAAAATTCGAAACGTTTCTTTTCGACTCGTGTATTCGAAATAAATTCCAATTCGAATTTTCTAACGATGCGTTTTCGGGAAGGGCGATGGAATAATTTCCCGTTCGAGTTTTAATTCGAAGATATTCCGTCGAGAATTTTGGGGAGAAGAAAAACGAATCAGCATCAATCTGCCGACATAATGACATCCGACGAAACAGCGCATTGGTGATTCGAGAAAATGAAACTCTGGTGGAAAATTTGCCATTTGCCCCCGTAAAACGCGAATTCATTCTTCCCCTGCTCACAACCCCTCCCTCCCTCCCGCGTTTCTCAATGACCTCGATTTCCGCGTTGATTCGAGCCGCATTACCGGAAGTGCCTTATTTTCACCCTGCTTCCACCGAATGGATACCGCCCTTTCATTTTACTTAATAGCGTCGTGAGCGACGGAAATTGTCTTAATTTTAACTCGAGTTTCATCGATTTAAGCACAATTAACATACAATATCGCGCTTTATCGAGCTCATTGACAAATCGGATTAGGAAAACGAACGAAAATTCCATTCTCAATAACTATTTTCAGTAAAAAATAATAATAATAATAATTTCAAACATGAAGGAACAATTAAAACACAATAGTTTTTAAATAACTTGTTATAACTTTGTGAAAGAGATAGAGCAAAATTGTGTTGATATATTCTTATATAATTATATTCCATTACGCTACGCAAACTTTAATCAAAATTTTCGAATTAACACTCCAATACAATAAGTAAAAAATAAGTAAACGTATACGCGAAAATTTATCTTAAGCAGAGGAAACAAGAGATCATCTGAGACGAAAAAAAAAAGAGAAAGAAAGAAAGAAAGAAAAAAAAAGAAGGCGACACCTGGTCTGGCTCGGTTTACGAAGCACGTAGTGTCGCAGTCAAGGCTGACCTATATATGGGCTGCACCACTGTCTGATCCCGTGTACAGCTATTCTCCTGTGTGCCTCTCGGCTTAGCGGTCACGAGAACGTAACGTAACATTGGCTCACGCGTGAACACACACCTCCTCCGTGCTTTCTCCTCCACCGAAAATCCGCTACACGACGGAGGGAGTAGGGGAGGAAAGATTTCCGCGAGCAGGAACGAAGCTGCAAATCTTTGGATTATGAGAAACGGCATTGGAACCGATATTTCCGTATTTATCCGGATATCTATACCGAGTTCCAACAAACTAACCGCGATAAATATTACGGAATTAACTGTTGAATTATACGAAACCGTTTATCTCGCTTCGAAATTTCTCTTCACTCATTAAATTATCGAAGAAAAATACACGGTCGAAAAGAATGAGAAAAATTTGTAATGATTTCTTTAAGATTGTCGTATAAAATTGATTTATAATATAGTAGAAAAATTTTGAAATTTATAATAATTAATATATGTATATTATTATTATAATAAATCTCGCAGAAATTGTTATTCCAGATCAAAGTCTTTTATGGACAAGTATCTTACGGCCGGATACTTAGGAACGGTAATGTACACACAAATGCACGGTTAAATGGAATATGCGCGAGCAACGATTCTCCATACGGACAATGGAATTGGATCATTAATTGAAGCCGAACGTACGGGTAAAAAGCGATACCCGTACAAAGGGTAGCGAACGAGGAGGGAGAAAAATCGACGTTATGTGACGTTCGATTCAATAGGACCGTCTGTCGCAGTACAGTCTCCAAGGATTTTAGTACGGATTATTCCAGTACCTGTCGTTCAGTCACGGTACGATTGTCGACAAAGGAGACGATCGATCCAACCCCTCGTTCTTTTTTTTTCCTCTCCTCCACTCTCTCTCTCTTCCTCTCTCTCATCGTAAATCGCGGCCGAACAGCTCCCCCGTGGCCCGGTCGATGATCGAGAAAGTTTCGCGGATTGTTCCACGTGTATTTGTCTCTTCTCGCCCCGAGAACGTTGATCATTCCCCTCCTCTTCAAATAAAGCATTTCAGATATCGAGGAACAGATGTATCATCGACGCTGGTCGACAAACACCGGCTCGTCCAAATCCTTTCCTTCCTTTTTTTTTTTTTTCCCTCCTCCTCCCGGGCCAAAAGAACGATTTCGATACGTCGATCGACGTTATAATCTCGACGCAGCCAGCATCGCGTTTCATTGCATTGCTGGCCGTCGCGTCTCGTTCGGAGAACGACTCGTTCGATCCACGCCGTTACGTGTATCCGTGATCAACCTAAACTCGCGGAACGTATTAACAAGCGGAACGGGAGGATGTACATAGCTCGGTGTATAGTTCCGCCACGATACAATAACGTAAATCGTCCGAGCCGTGGTGGAATCCCCACGCGTGGAAGAACTTTAACAATTATATTTAATGCGATACGATGTCCGGCAGCGGGCGGAATAGGACAAGGACAACGTTCTGCGCGACGCGACAGAAGAGGAGCGTTGCGAGCAAGACAGAGATACGAGGGTTCGTTGCACGTCGAGGAGGAGAGAGACGCGAAAGAGACGCACGTACGTGGTGGATAAAGACGGAGAACGGTACCGGTTCGAAACTCATACCCGCTTGGGTGTCTCCTCGACCACCAACCCCAGGTGAAATCTACCTCCCCTTTCGCAGCTCCGTTCACTTCCTATACTCTCCTGCTACCCAACTAGCCTATCCTCGTTCCCGCACAGCTACGCGCCACGCTCTAATCAAATTTAATAACTTTTGCGCTACCCGCGCACTCCGTGTCCTCTTTGCCCTCCACCCTTCTCTCCCTCTCTCTCTCTCTCTATATCCAGAACCGGTCTACTCCTCCTTCCCGCTCGTTCTCTCGGTATATTCGCAGCCGACTCCCCTCGGTCTCTGTCACGTTATAAACTTGTGTGGCGGCTCGCGCGCGCACCACCGCCGAGCTGCTACTACTACCGAGTACCGCAGATTTATGACGGGGACATGTTAGACCCGGTGAAACAAGCCCGATCTGCTCGTGACTTCATTTCAGAAAGGGGGGGAAGGGGAGGGGGGAGGTTTGTTTCGCGGGAGTTCATCGTCGTCTGCTGCGAATGCCTCCTCTCCCTTCCTTCTCCTCTTCCTCCCATATCCCTTTTCGGTAATTTTCGCGATAACAAGCGCGAACCAGCCTCCCGTTTCGAAGGGAGATCCCGGAGTTTCCGCGATATAAATCACGATTACTGGTACCCGCTCGCGTCGCGACCGGTGGCGAGCATCGAAGTTTCGGTGAACTCGTAGATGTTTCCTTGCGCTGCAAGACACGCGCCGCCGCCGCCGCCGCAACCCTCTCCCGAGGGCATAAATTCTTCTCGCGTCGCGACTGGATCTATCTCTTTGCGCGCAGGGCGAGATACGACGTATCTAATTTTCCGTGATAGATCGGTGAAATGAAGGTGAAAGGCGGTATACCACCAGTGACGCTCGTATTCGGAAGATTAAATCGTATTTGGAGAACAGAGATCGGAATCATATACGGCGAAAAACTCTACCAAAAGCTTGTAAATAAATACTTGTAAAGGAAAGAGCGTAAACGAAAGGGGTAAACGATTGGAAACAAAGTGGCGAACGAGGAATCGGGGGTGGAAAAAAGCGTATCGATCGGTTACGTTACTCGTAAATTAATATCGAACGGACGGAATTCGTTCGGGTCGAGGGGGTGGTTGGCGAGCATTAAACTCGAAAGCAGAGAATAGCCGTATCCGGATTTCAAACGCGACCGCACGCCTATTTTGTAACAGTTAGAGCGGTGGTCGATTCTCTCGTCCCCCCGTTGATCCCGCGTGTTCTTCCCATCTTTCTCTCTCGCTCGACCACTCTCCCCCTCCTCCTCCTCCTCCTCCCATCGCCGTTGCTCTTTCCCTCACCGAGTCACGCTGTTTTCTCCCCGACCCCATCGAATCGCCACTGCGCAACTCTGTCACGGATTTACCGATAATGTTGCCGGCTATACCTGTACCGGATGGACATGGAAACACGCACACGTACGGGTGTCCATCGCACACACGTACACACGCGGGCATCGGTCGAAAGGGAGCTCGACCGGGTATATCGACCGGCCAGTAACTACAGATTAGTGTTATCAGAGCGTAACAACGCGAAAGCGTGGTTTACCTTGACACTGGTGAAACGCAAGATCGATGGCGGATGGGGGACCCGTGAAAGTCGACGATAAATTGTTCGGTTTATTTAATGCCGTCCCGTTCCGATGCCTAAATGCGAGCCTCGATCGACCCTCGGACGGGAGAGAGCCTGGCCGGCCAGAGAATATTCGAAAACCATCGTTCCAAGATATCGTTCGTAGCCGAGCTAATAAATTACGACTTCTCCCTTCCTCTCGGGTTTTTTTCCCTCGAAAAGTTGACGCGAAAAGTTCGTTAACCGCGGGGAAAGGGTGGTTGAATCCGATTGATAGATCGCGTGCCTCTTCTCTCTCTCGTTGAATCTTCTTCGTATATAAAGTTTGCAAACGTTATTAGACGAATGCTTTCCCGGGAAAATCCATTGTCATACATCACGTCCCTTCGTCATGGCGATGGTGGTGGGTATCCAATCCGGAACTCGCGGAAGGAAGGATATAATACGGAAAGCACAACTCGCGAGAATCGTGGAGGATTCGTTGAACTCGGCAACGGTAATAAGTTCCGGCGAATCGACCATCCGTTGTAAACACAACGGGGTTAGCCCGCTAGATTTTACACCCTTTCGGGCAAACGTGGATTGTTGCGGGACACCGCCGCTTAATTACCCTACCTACGCGTAATGGACGGACATTTGCCTATACGAGTTACTTTGCTGCGCGATAACGGCCATTGCTATAAATTGCGGGCTTAATAGTTTTAAAATATCCGCCCGGCGCGCGCGAGCATCGGTCACGGCCAGCTGTGACGAGAATATGATTCGGTGCACCGAAACTTGCGTTGTTTAAATCTCCTCCTCTACGGGCAGTTTCGTCGAGTTATATTTTTCTGTCGAAAATATTGGAGGAAGAAGAGGGACGTTTAATCGGGGAGCGATTAAAGTAAAGGATCGCGGATGGATTTCGAGAGGGGGGAGGGATAACAAAATCCGGATGAATCGATTGGAGGAGGGATCCGAAACCGAGGGAGGAGGAGGAGGAAGAGGAGGAGAAGGATCAATCGGTGTGCGTGCACTTGAATCCGAATTGTCGTTCTCCCAGGTTGGACGTGATGGTGTACGGTAAATCGGCGATAAATCTGTCCCGGCTGAGCGTTGATAGCATTCGAAATGAACGCCATAAATTCATTAAGGCCGTATCCGATATGGCGAGATGATCCGAGAGAAACCAACGGAAGGAGAGACCGAAACGAGAACCTACTCAGATTGCGATCGTAGAGCTTCCTGATTATTGGAATTACGACACGAATTCACTCAATCTCTCTCTCTCTCTTTTTCTCTCCCTTTCTCCCTTATAAATACCACACGAGCAAAGCATAAATAGCTGTTGGAACGATTGTTTCGTAGTCTGGGTGAAAAATGTTATCGGATTTCCATGGATGCGATCGTTTTCCCGATCTTTCATACGCAAATTCGAGCCGCGCACAATGGAAACGACCGCATCAATTATCTTTGAAAAAAAGAAAAAAAGAAAAAAAAAGCGGAAAATTCGCCGTATAATTTAATCGGAGCAAATCGAGTCCCTACGTAACGCGCTAATAATCTTCAGGAAAAAAAAATTACAACTGCATCTGTATATTCGAGCAACTTGAATCGTTTTGGAATCGGGAGAATATCGTGAAGTATCGTGTCGAATCTTCGTAAACGAGAGAGAAAGGGAGAAAGGAAAAGAGAGGAAGGGAGGGAGGACCCCCCGAAAAAAATAACGAATAGGACGTAGACGATATCGACATCGATGTTGCACTCATACCACCCGTTTTCAGCGTTCGCGATATCCCATGGGAAACGATGCGAAAACATGTAGAGACCGCATGTTCCACCGGTTGGCTGCCTACGCGTCCCTCGCACATACCTTACCATTTTATTTCGAACAATGTCATCTACGAGGAAATCATAAATTTCACCGTGTACCGAGAAATGTGTCGATGAATATATATGTGCCGGAATAGATGAGAATTCACGATGATTTATCCCCGATATACCCTTTATGGGAATATGGCAAACAAAATGGCATATAATGTATTTGGAATTAAAGAGAGAGAGAGAGAGAGAAAGAAAAAAGAAAAAAGAAAAAAAATGAGGAACACGAATTAAAGGAGAGTCGAGTTAAATCGCGTTGAATTAAACATCTGGAAGATGGCAAGATAATGATAGTCAGGAACAATGTGAATAATGAATAAAATCTTTTTTCCGTTCTCCATTTTTCTCGCGATTCCATCGGATCGTTTTAATTTTATTTCGTCCCTCTTCCCTCTTACCCTTCCTATTTCTTCTTCTTGACGAGCCATACCACACCACGACGCTCAAAGCTCGGTCGTTAAATATGAAACGGGAAGAAAAATTTAATTCGATCTTCGATTTTTAAGAGCGCCCGAATACTTGGATCGTTAGCATTATGAGGGTAGTTACTGCAAGTCGGAGGATTCGATAATTAATTAATTATTCGACGCCGTGGAAGCGT